>NW_026730524.1:0-10854 GCF_030272615.1 Cryptomeria japonica
GGGAATTGTTTATTTCCAGTATTCATTTCTAGTATTCACAGGAGGATTTTATTAAACTAATATTCACAGTGATTCAAAATACTCACAGAGAGATTTAAAATACTCACAGAGAGATTTAAAATAATCATAGAGAGATTTAAAAATAATCACAGAGAGATTTAAAAATACTCACAGAGAGATTTAAAAATACTCATAGAGAGATTTAAAGTACTCACAGAGAGATTTAAAAATAATCACAGAGAGATTTAAAAATAATCATAGAGAGATTTAAAATACTCACAGAGAGATTTAAAATACTCACAAAGAGATTTAAAATAATCACAAAGAGATTTAAAAATAATCACAGAGAGATTTAAAATGAATCACAGAGAGATTTACAATACTCACAGAGAGATTTAAAAATAATCACAGAGAGATTGAAGAATGAGATTCAGATTTCCATTCGAAGAACCAGAGAAATGAATTAGAGGGAAGAAATAAAGACTCAAATCACACAGGGAAGAATTTTAATCTTAGAAAAAGAGATGTCAAACAAATGAAGGAATATGATTTTCTTTTTGCTAAAATCTTTGGAAAAAACAAAAAGCAAGATCATGTGCATATTTTCTTAAGGGAAATAAAATAAATAAATAAACTATCTTTTACATGCACTCTATGAAAGCATTATCATTATTATTTATCCCTAAATAAGAGATTTACAATCTAAAATTTCTTTATATAAAGGAAGATCTATAACTATATTTTTTTGATATTACGAATTCCTCATAAGTGAATGTAGAAAAAAAACAACAAGGAGAGAACCTGGTTTATCGAACTTGATGTTGAATCCACTAGCTATCCTTATGATCCTTCCTTGCAACTTGAGAGAAATCCTTCAAACAACAACTTAAAATTCCTGCAACGAAAATGAGACTACCAAAGAAGATCTACTTCTAAAACTTGGGGAAATTTTTTCAAAACATAATCAACCCCCTTCTTTGAAACTTGCATACAATTTTATAAGAAAAATCCCTCTATTCCACTATCTAGAAAATTTAATTAAAAAGGAGATTCTTTCCCAATTTTGGACTTCATGCAAATTGATTAAACTTAGTGGGGGAGTTACATGCAAGGTGGTGGAGAATCCTCTAGAAGCTTCTTATTCTTCCTACAACATGTGCCATAATTGGAAGTGGAAAATAAATAAATAAAAATAATATATATTTTCCATGTGTGTGTGTGTGTGTGTGTGTGTGTGTATTATTGTTTTCATTCTTTTTATAACATTTATTCAATCATTTAAATAGCTTATCCAAAAATATGATAGAATTGTATTTAAATGAAAAGTGATAAAGGAGGGTTGTGACAATACATGTATATATGTATACATCTATATGTATATATATCTGTATATGTGTGTGTGTATACAGACATACATACGTACATACATACATACATACATACATATGTATGTCTGTATGTATGTGTGTGTGTGTGTGTGTGTGTGTGTGTGTGTGTGTGTGTGTGTGTGTGTGTGTGTGTGTGTGTGTGTGTGTGTGTGTGTGTGTGTGTGTGTGTGTGTGTGTGTGTGTGCACGTGCGTGTTGTGGTAAGGCACTTTACAATTTGGAAAGAATGTTGGGCATTTATTTTATTTTGTTGTAAAGGTACATTAGTGTGGAAATGAGTGATCAGGTTACAACTTCTAACCTTCAAAGTATTTCAAAATTAGAGCATTATTTATTTATTTGAGTCTGGATAAGGTTAAGAAAACTCCTATTCAAGGTTGACCATGATAGACTTAATCTAGTTTGTATACAATTGTATTTTGGTATAAATGGATAGTTTTTATTTTTCAAGAGTTGTGAATCTTTAATAATTAGTACATTCTTATTATTATTAAAAATTTGTATAGATATTTCATTTCTTATCTAATATTTATTCAGTTCGGGCTTTTTGGTATCCCAAGAGGTTATAGGGGGGATTCATGTTGTCAAAGAGTTAAGTTCTAAGTCAATGGGTCCTAACTTGATAATTTCTTTTAAACACACACACACACACACACACACACACACACACACACACACACACACACACACACACAAACACACACACATTTTTAAATGCATTTATTTACAATATGTTTATATATACTTCATAAATTGTGAGATAGTTTTTTTTTTCCAATATTATAGAAAACAAGATAAAAATTATAGTTATAATATGTAAAATTTAATATAAAATATATAAAGGATCATCATGATTATCAACAAAAATTTCAATATTAATGATTAGATGTGATAGAATGTATGAAAACAATCTTAGAAGTTAACCATATCAATTAGATGACATTAGTCTCATACATGTTGTCTCAAAAAACCAAAACATCTAGGCTAAAAGAGAAATGTTGTTGTTGATGCCAATAACCATGAAAAGTAGCATCACACATTATTGTTTGCCAATTGTCAATACTTTGGATACTATAAATTGGGGAGTACATTAATGCGTATATGTAGTAGTTTAGATTCACATTAACAAAAATAATATTTACATAGATATTGTAAAGAAGAGTTTTTCTTATATTAATCTAAGCTAATTAAAGGAACACCCTCAATTATACAAATTTTAATATATATTTATTCATAACAACTTAAAAAATGGTTAAGTAACATCTAATAATATGTATACTTAAACTATTATGGATATCTTAAATACATAGATAACTTAGTATAGAAACCTCAATATTGATATCTCTCAACATCTTTTAGATATCTTTATTTAAAATATCTATGCATTTTAATATATGAGCTAATGGTTAGTTTATTTTAATCATATTGTGATTTATGTTTTTGTTGAATAATTTGACTCGGCTTTCACCCTTGAAGTGGCTTATTATTATCAAGTATGTACAATTTATTTCCTATTACATTCTTCTCTTGTGAAAATGATTTTATTATTGATAGTATCAAGATGGATGACATCTTAAGAAGCACCAACGCTTCACCCCTATGCACATCATCTTGATGTAACAAGAGCTAAGTGGACCATTCATGCTCATGAAAGATGGGTTCTTATGAACTCTTACTCATGAAATATGAGCCAAGAGGACCATTCATGTTCATGATTAAATTTGAGTTCTTATAAACCCCCCCTCATAAAATATGAGCCAATAAAGTTTGACTAAAAAATATGTAATTGAATCAAACTAAAAGACCATATAATTTTATCATACACTATGAAAAACACAACCTAAATGTAAATCAATGAGTTAGGGAGATATACAATGAATTTTTTATAAGGCACAACACCTACTAACATGCTATGCGGTTTTGGTCTTGGGAAAACTCCATGGTTAAGTACACTATAGTCATAGTAGTATTGGGATGGATGATATCCCATGAATCTTGATGCCCCACTCTTTTGATCATCATTTAGATGCATTGATCTCTAAGAGGACCATTCATGTTTATTAAATATGGTCTCTTCTAGGAAACTACTCATGAAATATGGGTCAATAAATATCGACTTGATATTATGTAGATAGTTGAATTTTGAGATTATGTTATATAATTTCATATACTACAAAAATTACCACTAAACATGTAATGAATAAGATAGGGAGCTTTATAATGCATGAGCCATATTGAGGAACAACAATTGTTGAAGGTTTTACAAATGGGGAAGCAAACCAATTGGGATTGACCTTGGGAGAAACTCCAAGGTTAAGTATATTTTAGTTGATGTAATACAAGGATTAGTGACCTCCCAAGAAGTTCCAATATTTCACCCTTGTGAACCACTACTCATTAAATATGAGTTGATAAAGATTGACTCAAAATTACATAGTTGAGTCTTGATTAAAAATATATATAATTTGATATGCTACAAAACATGTCACCTAAATGTAAATGAATGAGTAGGGGAGCTTTACAATGAATTCTTCAAAGGGACAACACTTGAAGGTTTTGCAAATGGGATAGCCAATTAAGTGGGCTTTATCTTGGGGAAAATTCCATGCTTAAGTGTGTTAGAGTTAGAGTAGTACCAAAATGGGCGACGTCTTGGTAAGTTTCATTGCTTCACCCCTATAAGCATCAGATAGATGCAATTAGTGTTAAGTGGACCATTCATACTAGTGAGAGATAGTTCTTGTGAACTACTACTCATGAAATGTGGATCAATAAAAAATGACAAAACTGTGGAGTTGAGACATATAATTTGATAAACTAAGAATACATCATCCAAATCAAGATTAATATTGCTAAAATATCCTCATGACCTACATAGTGAAAGTAGTTGTTGGACAAACCCAAAAACTCTTTCTGGTGAGTGGATTTCGTACTAATGAAGGTGAAGATAAACACAATTTCTTTCTAACTTGCCTTGCATTGATATTGTAAAAATTGAATTCACTTAATATCATTATTCCAATTATAATTTAACTTTATTTCCATGATGTTTAAATATAAAAATAACATATAAAGTGGTTATTTCCATTATGCAACATCAAACAATTGTTTTGGACTGCAAAAACTATCTAAAACAGCATAGGAATTGCATGCAGCTACTAAGTATCATTCATTTGTTTAATAAAAAGTTGAAGTGCATATTTAATTTTGATTACAACAGTTTTACAAAATTGCAGGCAACAGAGGTAACTATTGTTATCGAGTCTTAAGTAATCTTTTGGTAGAACTTTGACTGCTCTAGAAAAGCTAACATAGATCTAATTACTAGTCAGGAATATACATCTGTTCTGATGTTTCTATTTAAAACAAAAGTTATTACAAATCTAACACAAACTAATTACAAATCTTGTGTGTTAACATAGACCATGAAAATGTAGTTGACTGCGTTTATCAACTTAAAAACACATTTGTCTCCTTTACGCAGCTTATTATCGATGGCAAATTCTTTCCATCTTACTCCATATGTCTTTCCTTTATTAAACACTCCCACCATATGCCGCCATTCTCCAGGATTCTTGTGATGCACAAATCTTGCTTCTACTCTCTTTTTTGGTAACCACCGCTCTCCAAAATCACGTGGAATGGTCTGTAACATAAAAAATCACTTGACTTCATTTTATCCTAAACTGCACTGCACTGCACTAACCTCAATTCAAATGATAGAAACAAAAAATCTTACGAGGTGAAAATTTTGGGATGTTGCACTCTTGGTTAAGGTCAATGAAAACATTGCTTCTGTACTTTTCCCAGGGTTGACAACTGCATGGAGGAGACACATGAGTATATTTTCAGAAAACAAAATGACTTACAATCTTTCAGTTTTGCAAAATCTTTGAACTTTCTTCTTACCTGAATTATCCCTCATAAATGAGGGAGATTCAACGTTTGGAAGTGCAGACGACGTGGAAGTGGAAGAATCTACTAAGACAATTTCAATTTCCTTGTTTTGACTGCAAATTTCTTGTTGAGGATGATCATGTTCATTTTCACGTGGAATTGCACCAAAGACTTGCACAACAAAATCTATATCCCTGGCATGCCTGAAAACAAGAATGTCTGTTGCTCTTATACGATTGTCAGAAACAAAAGCTTGCCATCCATCTGTAAAAGCAGCAGCACCAGTAGAGCCGAATTTTACATTTACATGCCACAAATTACAACTTGGCCCCATCAGAATCGCAGTTTTACAATTCATTCCGCCTGCAAACTCGCCAGGGATTTCCTGCAAAATTTAATTCAATCCTAAACAGAACCACCCAAAAGGAAATCTTCTTTGCACATAACAGAAAAATAGCATAAATCACTAATTATCAAATATTTTGCTCTTTCTTTGTAAACATCTCCATGATCGTGTTCACCAACTATTTCTGTTAAATGTGTTTGGAAAATACAATCTCTGTGTTTGCAGTAAGTGAAACCTTGGGATGGATGCAGACATAACTGCAATCCAATCAATGGTTGAACTTGTCTATTGCCTCGACATTACTGAGTTAAAAAGTGTAAAGAACAGGAAGACATTAATACAAGACTTAATCACCTTGAAAAAAAACACAGCATGTTTTCTATTTGGGATTTCTGTATCTCTAAGATTTGTTTGCAAAACTCTATTGAATTACAAGTGAAAAGAAGAGGAAGACATTAATGAAAGATTTTGACTCACCAATTGAGAGGAGAAGTCCCCTACCATGACCTTGTAAAATGAAGGTACATGAGAAGCCAAAGGCAAAGATGAATGAATACACATACATTTGTAGGTGCAATATTTACATGCATCCATTGATAATACCACCTCCTTCTTCTTCTTCTTCTTCTTGATCTCCTCTACTCAGATTTCAAAATTTGGAACCTGTAAACTCAATCAGATCCAGAATGTAAATTTAACATCCAGAAGGGGTGTGAATTAATGAGTGCAATTATGAAAAAGAGAGGCAATCGAGGATATTTAATCATGTTCGTGCATTACCTGCAATCATGAAAAGGACAAGACATGGTTAAAGAATTAGTGATGATTGTAAGAATTTCAATGGAGGTGTGAACAGATTGTTTAATCATGGAAAAATGAGGCCAATGAGAACATAGTTTGTATTCAAGGCACATTCTTTAACTCTCAGGATTTTTCGAAGTAAATCTCGAGAATTTGGTGCATAAATATTTGTAATATTAATTTAAATAAATTTAATTTAGATTAAGATGTTTTTGATAAAATTGTATAATATAAAAAAAATCTACACTTGCACACTCCTAAGAGGTTGAAAGAATATGCCAATACAAAATTATAGAAAAAATATAATTTTAATATTACATAATTAAGTATATAAAAAAAATATAGGGAAAATATAAATGAATTTTAACATTATATGATTAAGTATTTAAAAAAATTTATTGAGACAAATGTCATTGTATAATATAATTACATACATAATTTTGTTGAATTTCTTCGCTGTCTCAAAACAATTAGATTCCTTTGAATAATTAGCAACCTAGGGAAGACTCAATGTCTTACAAGCAGATTCGGATCACATCCGGAAGATCATGAACTATAGAATAGCATCTCCTTAATGCTTGGTTACAGTTTTGATTAAGCACATGACAACTTTCTTTTCCTTCTTCACACTTCTTCTCTACCTCTGAAAGATGTATATATTATTCACTCACACACATTTTGATTCTCATCCACACATACACACAATTACAAAGATATTACATTTATTTATACATGACATCAACCTTGTCAAGATCATCAAGGTCGGCTCAACACTCACCACCTAATTACAAAAATATAACCACACACACTACAATATCACATGCAAATCAAGAAATGTTGGCTAAGACATAGCATGGACCCAATTCTACCACCTCAAACATGCTACACCTCTAGGAATTATGCATCGAACGTCCACAACACACCACAAGTATTGGGCCGGCCAAAAAACATGAAGAACAATAACACACCAGAGAAAATCATCAATTACGCGCACAACGATCAATATGAACCAACAACACAACATGCACACAATTCAAAAAAATCCACAAGCATCATGAATTACTACCACAACATCCACACCAAGACAAATGACTAGAATCGTCATTATCTCTATATCGGACCTCAAGAACATAAACTGCAATGGCTGTTATCCTGGGAAAATCACTTGTGGACCTCCAAATCATGAACCACTTGAATTGAGAATACACATCAACATCACAAACATAATTCCATATCCGCAGAATAAGATATTACAATGCGGAGCAATGCAGATCAAAATAATGACACTCTGTCACCACTGAACAACAATTGTTGAAGGTTTTACAAATGGGGAAGCAAACCAATTGGGATTGACCTTGGTTACAATTTGGGATTTCTATATCTCTAAGATTTGTTTGCAAAACTATTGAGTTACAATTGAAAAGAAGAGGAAGACATTAATATAATATTTTCACTCACCAATTGAGAGGAGAAGTCCCCTACCATGACCTTGTAAAATGAAGCTACATGAGAACCCAAAGCCGAAGATGAATGAATACACAGACATTTGTAGGTGCAATATTTACATGCAGCCATTGATAATACCACCTTCTTCTTCTTGATCTCCTCTACTCAGATTTTTAAGAATGAGATCCAGAATATAAATTTAACATCCAAAAGGGGTGTGAATTAATGAGTGCAATTATGAAAAAGAGAGGCAATCGAGGATAATAGTTTTACAAAATTACATGTTACTGCATTACCTGCAATCATGAAAAGGACAACATAGTTAAATAATTAGTGATGATTGTAAGAATTTCAATTTTTACATGATGGAGATGTGAACAGATTGTTTATTCTTTTTTTCTTTTCTTGATCATTAATTGTTCACTTGCATAAAATAAAATGTTGTAATTGATTAGTTTTATTATTTTCTCTATATTAAACAAGGGAATAACTAAAAGTGTATAACTTTAAGAGAGTGCACAACTAATTGCACATACTTAAATCTTCTATTGTGAGAGCAGTTAGAAGCGAGCTTCATCTTCATCTTTCTTTAATAATGTTGTATGGATTCTTATTCATTTTAGAAAAGCAATAGAAAGAGAACATGGGCTCTATGCGAATGCCTTCTATAGATTTGACTCTACAAATTGTTGTAAATGTGAGACCTTGTCTTTTAGCTTTACCAATATCAATTGTGTCTTTATTTAGTGTTAGTCCTTCTTATTTGTGTATAGTGATAGCCCATGCCATGGATAGTGCTATTTGTCTATGGTTGCCTAGATATATAGGTTGTATGGTATATTTTATGGGTTTGTTTCATCCCATGGTGCACTATTATAGTTATCAAATGGTATTGTAAGATATATTGTTGATTCTAGTGGTTTTAGATCCAAAGGGGATATACAATATCTTTGGCGTCTCCAAGAGATCCATTTATATGACCAATTTTGATCCATAGGTTTTTTCTAAGAATGATGTTTTGAGATTTTCATAGTAATACCCCTTGGGGATGTTGCTAATCATTATTATCTGTTGTTTGTAACTAGGTCTATGTATGGGTTCGGATTGCCTTAAGGCAACATCCGAACCCATTTAGGAACAAGCCCTATCCTAAAGGGTAACGTGACCCCAAGTCTAAGTCCAGCCCTATACTTCATGCCATCCTAAAACCCCACACCATAATAACAATATTGGCGCCAAAAAGGAAGGAGGTCGACTTGCAATAATAAAGGTTAACAATGCATATAAATAAAGATACTTTGCAAAGAAAAATCATTCATTCAAGTCAAGCGAATTAGCTCTACATGAAAAGGTGTTAATTTACAAGGAGGGTGCGAACTTGCCTAGACTTGTGCGAAATTGTCCAAGAGGACATAGGCTACTTTGGTGTAGACTTGAAGAACTTAGAAGTGCATATATGTCATACAAAAGGGATCAGATCTGACAAGGAAGCTAAGTATTGTACTTGTGTAATTAAGAGAGAATATATAATCTGACCTGTGGGTCTTTAATGCTGGGTTTTTCCTCCTTGGAGGTTTTCCTAGGGTATGTGTGTTTGTTACTTGTTTACTTCGTTCATTTTTGAGTTTACTAAACTATGATTTACTAAAATGTTACAAATGTGATTAACAAACTAGGGCATATTAAAAGACATAAAACTGATCACTGATCTAGGGCACAAAAATTACATGGTATCAGAGCTAAGGTGTCACTAACTTCAGATTCTAGTAAATCGTTTGGTGCATATAGTTGCTGTTTGTTTTCAGATTAAAATGTCAGGTTTGAGGGCTAAAGATAGACTTGATGGACCCCTTGATTTTGCTGCTTGGAAAGTCCGTATTCTATTAATCCTTGAAGAGAATGATTTGCTGAAATTCATAGAAGAAGAAGGGCTGTCCCATCCAAAAGATGCCGAAGAGCTGAAACAATTCAAGAAAGACTCCCTCAAGGCTAGGAAGATCATAATTGAATTTGTCAAGAATCATCTTGTCATTGTCATATCAGAGTTTGCATCTGCCAGGGAAATGATCAAACACTTGGAAGGGATGTATGAAGTCAACAACCTCAGCAAGGCTCTTGCTCTAAGAAAACAACTTCTTCACATGCAAATGAAAGACTAAGACTCAATCATAGCCTATTTCATGAAGATCAATGAACTAAAGGACAAGCTAAGTACTCTTGATTGCCAAATCTCAGATAAAGATCTTTTTATGATTGCATTAAATGGTCTACCTGATGAATGGGAACCATTCATTTGTAGCATTGGTGGAAGAGCCCCGATCGTCCCAACTTTGAGCATCTTCAATCTGATTGCATCGAAGAGGAATCTGGAATTGAGGTAAGAGGAAAACTCAAGAACTCCCACAAAGATAATCATGTTCTCTTAGCTAGATCTAGGAAAGATGGACACTGGAAGAAAGAAAAGAGAAGCAAAGATTTTAGATCCTCCTCCTATGATCCAAGGAAGAAGTCAAGAGATTCCTCTCACATTCGTTGCTTCAGATGTGATAAGTATGGTCACTATGCCAGAGATTGTCAGAATGTTCCAAAGGAAAGGGAAGTCAAATTAAATGAAGTTGCCGAACAAAGTGAGGATTATCTTCTTATCTCTGCTCTATCCAGCAATGTTCCTATGGACAATAATACATGGATACTTGATAGTGGTGCCTCCAGACACATCTAAGGTTTTTCATGAGAATCTCTCAGATCTAATTGAAAAGGACACCAGCCTTCATGTGGTAATCGGTGATGATGCTCGATACTCGGTAAAAGGTTCTGGTACCACCTCTTTAAAACTAGATTCTAGTATTTCCTTACAACTTTGCGATATTCTCTTTGTACCTGGTATTAAAAGAAATCTTATTTCCATTTCTGCCTTAGAAGATAAGGGTTTGCAAATAGCATTTTCTGAAGGGAAAGTACTCACTTGGTCTAAGAA
>NW_026730525.1:0-10815 GCF_030272615.1 Cryptomeria japonica
AAACATGGTATAGAATAGAAAGAACTCACTAATTCTCATTTTTCTTTATTCCATATTATTTTAATAGTAACCTTCATTACTTAAATTTGGTGAAGTCCTCTATGGTGTCAAAGGAATTAGAGAGAAAACCTATGAGATTATTCTATAACTTGTAACCTTTCATTTCATTCTCTTTCTAGAAGAATTTCTCTAAAATAATACGCACTTCATTGGGTTGAATCAAGGATTATACATGAAAGAGGAGTTTATGAGATATAATAAGACACAGGAATCCAAAGGCTTGGTCACATTTACTAAATTTTTTTTATTTCTCTTCCCCACTAGTATGTTCTTTCTCAATGTCCATTGTAATCCTATACAACACTTTATTCTTTAGCACAAGTTGTACTTTTAGTTTCCAATTATGATAGCTAAATGGTATTATTAATGTGTTGAATTCAGTTGAATCCATGCTAGAAATTAAATTATTACAAGAAAAATAAAAAATTATTAAATGGAAGGAAAGTAGGAAGTGTTCAAGATAACATACAATGTCCCCCATATTCAATATTGGATCACCCCAAAATTAGATAAATCCTAAGGAACAAAAAAATTGACTTTTTAATTTTAGAGAGGTAATGTTCCTAATAGATCAAGCATACGAGAAAATCAGCTTTCAAAAAAATGGCGCTCAATTTCAAGTTGCCAATCAAAAGTTATGACAATTTAAAAAGTTTCCCTATGTTGCCTAAATTATACTTAATATTTTTGAAAACAGTAATTTACATACCTTCAAAAATAAATTTTATAGGCAAACAAAAAGTGGGGCGAATTTAATCCCTAATTAATAAGATCAAAGGGTTTTCTCCCTCATGTGACCCTACCATGAGACCAAGGATTAAACTATTGGTTTTAATTTGACAATGTGCTATTCTTAAAATTATTAAGGATATTGATTCTCATAATCTATTGATTTTTTTATGACTATTTTTGATTCATGTGCCCTACTATTGATTTCTATACCTTTTAACAAAAACTATTGGTCCATGGGTCTACAATAAATGATTGAAAAAATATTTTCACACCTTTGATGTTGTTTTTCTCTAGTATTCAAGAGAGATCTATACACTAGGTTCTAAATATTAAAAAAGGATTACATGAGCAAATAGAGATGAAAAAAATGCCACCTAAAATAGATATTACATGGCTTAATAAGAATTAAAGGAATGTTTATAAATGGTGAACCCACAATAGTGGGTTACACTATTTTGCCAACTTTGACACTACAATATTCATTTTTAGAAAAAAACTTTAGATTCAAACACCTATTACTTCTAAAACGTAAGGAATTTGTAGATGATGTGAACTAGTGATTTGTGTGATTTAGTATGTAGATTGTAGAAATTACTTTTTGATAATATTTGAAATCCATTTTCTTCCATTATTCTATCTCTCTCGAAAACTAAACTTTTTTTCAAAAAACAACATTTTTAAAGAGTGACACTCACTTTGTATAGAGCAACTTTTTTCCTATAAAAGATATGAACGTGATTCTTTTGAATTTGGTTTTTTAAACACCCATATCTTGTGTTTACAATTGGTTTTGTAACATTATCTTCAATATTTCATATTTTATTAAGATTTGAAGTCGAGTTAACTGTAATTTTGACATATATCCATTTGATATTAATGAAATAAAATAAAACTATATTAATGAAATTAAATATATTAAAAATTATAATATTTGGAAAGATTATAATAATGGCTAAATACTTAAAAAATAAACTTCCAAAGGAATTCATTTGAGCCCCCAAAAGGTAATGTAAAATTGGTTTTTTATTAGCATTTTACAGATGGAAAGGAGCCTCTATTGCAAGTATGATTTAGAAGTAGAGAGGTTCTATCCAAGAAATTTTGATCTAAGAGACTTTGATCTAACTCTCTTCAATTAATTACTTCAAACAGGACCTCTTAAAGCTTAAATCGTTATATTTTTTTAAAAATGTATCATTTCACCAAAACTCGAGATGTACGAAAAAGTGGAAACCAACATTGTGAGTTCACCCTATAAATAAAGATCTAAATCATGGTCTTCAAATATTTTAATGAAAGATGGCACCATTAAAAGATCAACCTCTTAGATATTACATACATGCAAATACACCAAAAAAAATTTGCAACCTCTTTTCCCTCACTAGAAGATCCACAACCTCTACTAATACACATTCACCAATATTTTCCAAAAAACTAACCCATAAAAATAATAAAAAAATAATTAATTATAGATCTACCTTAGATACCATGTAGAATTTGTTAGAAACTCCACTTATATGCTAGTATCAAATTGAGCTACATAAGGTAAAGAAATGCATGTCCTACCTACCATATTGAAAATAAATAATTCAATGTAAAAGAGAACATAAAATTGGATAAATAAACATTTGAATTAATTCAAGAATGAGATGCACATATAGGAAGAAGGAAAGAAAATCTAGCCAGAATGATGAAAATACACTCAGAAGTCGACTCCCCTCCCACTAATAGGGAGTGGAGGTTAGTTATCTTCCCCCAAAATTTTAAGGGATGGTGAGTTAAATATCCATAAGTGGGACACCTAACTAAGCTAAAATTTATGTTTATATCTATTTGCATAATCCATAAAATAATATTGCATTAACAAACACAACCTTTCAAAATAAAAACAAGTCCAATAATGAAAGGACACATGTTTGGGATGACTAATCAATAATCTAAATAAAACCAAAACGAGCTGAGAAAGAAGCTGTTATGAGGGCTGAGCAATCTCCCCTCTCGGATCAGGCTAATGGATTCAATCTTGCGTTCATGAGGACCCTAATGCAATCAAAAATTTGTAGGGTCACAAGTTTATGACACTACATTTAGCCCCCACTTTAGTAGGAGTATAAGCGGATACCAATGCTAGCGGTAAAGTTCAAGGAAACAAGATTGAAAAACTTTTTCCATGTCAAGGAGGCAAGATGCACCAAGCCCCTAGTGGACTTAGGATGTTACGACTTTGATTGACAAAGTAAAAGGGAATATCGAGAAGGGGAGAACCATGACTGCAAGTAGAAAAGTTCACTTCACTATGGGTCATGATAGCAAGGATACCAAAGATTAGAAAGAAAGAAAAAGTTCACTAATTAATTCTAAGTATCACAAGAAGAAAAATATGAGTGGAGTGTATGCCCCCACTTTAAAGTGATCGCGCATGCCTTCTCGGGAATGATTTCTTTAAGTCGGGATACACCCAAGAGAGAGAGAAGGAGGGAGCACATTATCGCAAGGATTTAGCCCTCGATCGAGGAATAAAATCAAGGATAATGAACACAAAACATGAGGTATTGTCGCTTTCCTCAGAGTCAGTGTGCTATATGATAACTCATCTATATCATGTATGTATATGCATATAATAATCATCATTCCCCAAAGAAGGACACTGCCTTAGAAGAAAGGGAAGAGAGGATATCTTTTGAGTCAACATGAAAGAGACAAAGAAAAGATCTCAATGCTTTGCATCGTCTCCAAGTAGACATTAAGGGAAGAATAGAAGAACATGGATACATAAATAAGAATGGTTACAACAGAGAAAGAAAGGACAGGGGGAATATTTGCAGTGCCAATATTGCTAATCTAGCACAACATCTGCCACCCAATCTTGTAAATCACTATTTCGGGAAGGCGAGAAACATGCCAGAGGAACGACATTGAGCACAACAGATGGAGCTAGATCACAAGATCCAAACAAGGACTATGCTCAAGTGGTAAGTCACTTTGTTTGATTCGAGGAGCTAGGATTAGGGTTTGTGAAAATTCATCTGATAAATACTTGTCCACATCAACATACTCCTACTCACTATCTGAAGTATTAGGATTTGTATTTCTATTATAAATAAAATTTTCACCCATTTCTTCATCAAAGTGTAGAGAAAGAGGAGCTAGAACACAAATAGGTGTAAAACCATCACATGGTTTGTGCTACTTATGATTAGGAGATGTAGGTTGAACATCTTTCTTAGGAGAAAAGGGAATCAAGTCAGCTGATGGAGTCTAAGGAGATTGAGTATTTTGAGGGATAGCTTCACGAGATCAAACACGACGTCTTTGTTTGCATTCTCTCACACAACGATTCCGTCAAGTCTTATTGGAATACTGAGGACAAGGAGGAACACTTGAAAAAGTAGGAATGTTTCTCTCCTTGAAAGTGGAAGGTTGAGGTTGAGGTTTTTTTGGTTTCACAATGGGAGAAGCAAGCCTCATCTCTCGATAAGAGGAAGGAGGTGGAACAAAGCCATAGAAAGGAGGAATATTAGGTGTAGGAAGGAGACCAGGTCCATCAAGAGGAGGAGGTATAGGTCTAACCTTAGGAAGAATATTGTTGTTCTCCTTAAGAGAAGGTAAAGTCACATCCATAGGTATAGGTGGACAATCTTCCTTAGGAGGGAGATTAGTTCTGTCTGTGAGGGGAAGAACCTTATCTTGAAGAGTAATAGGAATGTCAAGTGTTGGGGATCTAGGTTGACTTAAGGATAAAATCATATCGTTCTTCCATTTTTGATAAGGTTGAAAAAGAGCATCCCTCCTTGATGGAAGAGATTGAAAATCTTCAGGCCAAAAGAAATCAATAGGAAAAACGAGGCTTCTTTCAGATGGACGAAATAAGCTATGGTTCATGATTATGATTTCTCCATTGTGAGGAAATTTTAGAAACTTGTGGATTGGAGAAGCAATATCCTTCATGTAAGATAGCCAAGGATAACCCATCTTCAAACGAAACTTCTCAGAAGAAGGTATGGTAACAAAGTCAACATGTATGTATTTAGTATAAACTTCAACATGAAGGGTAATAGAGCCAATGGTAGGACAAGATAAGCAATCAAATAACTTCACAACCACATTAGAAACACCATATATAGTGGTTTATGCAATCGTAAAGTGAAAAGATACTCTTCAGTTATGACATTAACCATGCAAGAGGGATCAATTAGGGCACCACGGCAAGGGATATCCTTAACCTTCACAATTATGTATAAAGGGCCAATGGGTGCTCTAATACATAAAAGAAATCTTGAAGAAATTTGGAATGGAGGATTCAAAACCAGTAAATACTCCTATGACTACTAGCTGTAAGCTATCAAAGAATGATGAATCTGCATCTGTTGATGAGACACTTTACCGATCCATGATTGGAAAGTTACAATATTTTGTGCACAGTAGACCGGATATAGCACATGCAGTAGGTATTGTTGCAAGATTCTCTGCAGATCCCAAGGAAACCCATATGACAACAATCAAGAGAATTTTCAGATACCTGAGAGGCAGTGGAGATTATGGCTTAGTATATCAAAAGAGAAATGATTTTGATTTAAAAGTTTATACTGATGCTGATTGGGTAGGCAAAACTGTGAAACTTTGACGTTGCGTATATCAAAGCCCACGACACCTACGAATGAGACATATGAACCCACGAGGTCATGACATAGCCACTTGCAAAAAAATATCTCAGTTTTGGTTCACTCAATTCCATTTTCCTATGGCATCACTTTTTTCCTTGCAAAAAAAAGTGTAAAATGGATTAAATGAAAGGTGACAATATACCCTAACTTTCAATGAAAGGCGCTAACATACCCTAACTTTCAATCTGGTCATCCTGGGCACAAACCGTCAGAAGGAGAACATCCAGGTGGCTGGGTTTACTATAGCCATGCCCTTGTTTAACTCACCAACTTGCCCGATCCTTCAGAGCCACACCGTAGCGACGCTTCCCCTTGAGTGCTCAATCTATGCAAAACTGTCAAACTTTGATGTTTCGTATCTTTGAGCCCTTATAACTTGAAAACAAGCCGCCTGAACCCACAAAATTGTGTCACAACCATTTACAAAAACCTTTGACATTTTTGGCTCACTATTCCATTTTTCTATGGCATCACTTTTTCGCTTGCAACAAAAAGTGTAAAATGCATTCAAGTAAAGGATACAATATACCCTAACTTTCGAAATGCAATTCTTGAGAACAAACATTTGGTGTGAATGCATCCAAGTGTCTTGTTTTATGCTATACATGCCCTTGTTTGGCTCGCCAACTCGGTGATCCTTTTGAGCCACACTGTAGCGATAATTTCCCTTGAGTGCTCAAAGTGTGCAAAATTATCAAAGTTTGACATTGCATATCTTAGAGCCTGTGGAACCTACGAATGGGTCATCTGAAATCACGGGGTTGTGTCATGACCACTTACAAAACCCTCTCTTTGTTTTGGCTCACTCAATTCCATTCTCCTATGGCGTCACTTTTTCACCTGCAACAAAAAGTGTAAAATGCATTCAATGAAAGGCGATAATATACCCTAACTTTTGATACACTCATCTTGGGTATGAACCATTAGCGCGAGAGCATCTGGGTGGTCAGGTTTATGCTAGCCATTCCCTGGTTTCACTTGCCAACTTGCTCCATCCTTTCAAGCCACACGGGTAGCGACGCTTTCCCCTGAGTGCTCAAAGTTTAAAAAACTGTCGAAGTTTGGCGTTGCATATCTTGGAGCCTGTGGCACCTTTCAATGAGTCCTCTAAACCTATGAGGTCATGTCATGACCACTTAAAAAAACCTATCTCAATTTTGGATTACTCAATTATATTTGTCTATGCCACCACTTTTTTGTTTGCAACAAAAAGTGTCAAATGCAATCAATGAAAGACGACAACATACCCTAACTTTTTATCCACTCATCTTGGGCATGAACAATCAAATCCAACTTCTATTGATGGCCAAGGTTATGGTACCCATGCCCCTATTTTTTTCGCCAAGTCACTTAATCATTGCAAGACACACCGTAGTGACCCTTTCTGTTGAGTGCTCAAAATGTTCAAAACTATCAAACTTTGATGTTTCGTCTCTTGGAGAGCTCTTGACACATGCAAATGAGTCATCTCAACCTATAGGGTTGTGTCATGGTTGACTACAAAAACCTATCTCATTTTTCTATTACTCAATTCCATTTTCCTATGCCGCCTCTTTTTTGCTTGCAACAAAAAGTTTCAGATGCATTCAATGAAAGGTGACAACAAACCCTAACTTTTAGTCCGCTCTTCTTCGGCATGAACTGTCAGCTCAAACTTGTCTCAGTGGCTGCATTTATGCTGGCCATGCCCCTTTCTTCTCATCAACTCAACCGATCCTTCCGAGACACACCCTAGTAACACTTTCCCTTGAGTGGTCATCAAAGTGTGAAAACCTATCAAACTCTGACGTTGCATCTATCGAAGCCCGTGACATGTGTGAATGAGTCCTTTGAATCTATCAGGATATGTCATCACCTCCTAAAATCACCTATCTTAATTTTGGATCACTCAATTCCATTTGCCTATGCCGCCACTTTTTCGCTTGCAACAAAAAGTGTCAGATGCATTCAATGAAAGGCGACAAGATACCCTGAGTTTTGATCTGCTCATCCCGGGAACAAACCGTTAGCACAAGCGCATCCTAGTGGTATATTTAATGCTACTTATGCCCCTTTTTAGCACGACAACTTGCTCGATCCTTACGAGCCACGCCCTAGAAATGCTTTCCCTTGAGTGCTCAAAGTATAAAAAATTGTCAAACTTTCACGTTGCATATCTTGGAGTCCATGGAACATGGATGCGATCCATCTGAACCTACGCGTTTGTGTCATGCCCCTTATTAAACATATGTGACAATCAAATAGAGTTAATTTTTATGAAATATATAAAAAAATGTTGTTTGTAAACAAATTAGTCTTCATTTTAGGACAATAGATATCAAATGGAGTGATCAAACCACAAGTTTGATAATGAAAGTGGAAATAGACAAATATGACATTTCTAAACACTCTTCTAATATAAATAGCTCATTCAACCACTCGAGTTCATAAAAACACAATCTACATGTGTGGGATGAGTATGAGACCTGACATTCTTCTTTGTAACCCTATAAGCATCAACAATTAGTCTGCAAAACTATCAAACTTTGAAATTTCATATCTTTGAGCCCTTATAACTTGAAAACAAGCTGCCTGAACCCACAAAATTGTGTCACAACCATGTACAAAAACCTTTGACATTTTTGGCTCACTATTCCATTTTTCTATGGCATCACTTTTTCGCTTGCAACAAAAAGTGTAAAATGCATTCAAGTAAAGGATACAATATACCCTAACTTTCGAAATGCAATTCTTGAGAACAAATCATTGGTGTGAACGCATCCAAGTGTCTTGTTTTATGCTATACATGCCCTTGTTTGGCTCGCCAACTCGACGATCCTTTTGAGCCACACTGTAGTGATAATTTCCCTTTAGTGCTAAAAGTGTGCAAAATTATCAAAGTTTGACATTGCATATCTTAGAGCCTGTGGAACCTACGAATGGGTCATCTGAAATCACGGGGTTATGTCATGACCAGTTAAAAAACCCTCTCTTTGTTTTGGCTCACTCAATTCCATTCTCCTATGGCGTCACTTTTTCACCTGCAACAAAAAGTGTAAAATGCATTCAATGAAAGGCGATAATATACCCTAACTTTTGATACACTCATCTTGGGTATGAACCATTAGCGCGAGAGCATCTGGGTGGTCGGGTTTATGCTAGCCATTCCCTGGTTTCACTTGCCAACTTGCTCCATCCTTTCAAGCCACACCGTAGCGACGCTTTCCCTTGAGTGCTCAAAGTTTAAATAATTGTCAAAGTTTGGCGTTGCATATCTTGGAGCCTGTGGCACCTTTCAATGAGTCCTCTAAACCTATGAGGTCATGTCGTGACCACTTAAAAAAACCTATCTCAATTTTGGATTACTCAATTATATTTTTCTATGCCACCACTTTTTTGTTTGCAACAAAAAGTGTCAAATGCATTCAATGAAAGACGACCACATACCCTAACTTTTTATCCACTCATCTTGGGCATGAACAATCAAATCCAACTTCTATTGATGGCCGAGGTGATGGTATCCATGCCCCTATTTTTTTTGCCAAGTCACTTAATCATTGCAAGACACACCGTAGTGACCCTTTCCGTTGAGTGCTCAAAATGTGCAAAACTATCAAAATTTGATGTTTCATCTCTTGGAGCTCCTGACACATGCAAATGAGTCATCTAAACCTATAGGGTTGTGTCATGGTTGACTACAAAAACCTATCTCATTTTTCTATTACTCAATTCCATTTTCCTATGCCGCCTCTTTTTCGCTTGCAGTAAAAAGTTTCATACGCATTCATTAAAATGTGACAACAAACCCTAACTTTCAGTCTGCTCATCTTCAACATGAACTGTTAGCTCAAACTTGTCTCAGTGGCTCCATTTATGCTGGCCATGCCCCTTTTTTTCTCATCAAGTCAACCGATCCTTCCGAGACACACCCTAGTAACACTTTCCCTTGAGTGCTCATCAAAGTGCGAAAAACTATCAAACTTTGACAAGTGCATCCTAGTGGTATATTTTACGCTACTTATGCCCCTTTTTTAGCACGACAACATGCTCGATCCTTACGAGCCACGCCGTAGAAACGCTTTCCCTTGAGTGCTCAAAGTATAAAAAATTGTCAAACTTTCACGTTGCATATCTTGGAGTCCATGGAATGTGCATACGATCCATCTGAACCTACGCATTTGTGTCATGCCCCTTATTAAACATATGTGACAATCAAATAGAGTTAATTTTATGAAATATATAAAAAAATGTTGTTTGTAAACAAATTAGTCTTCATTTTAGGACAATAGATATCAAATGGAGTGATCAAACCACAAGTTTGATAATGAAAGTGGAAATAGACAAATATGACATTTCTAAACACTCTTCTAATATAAATAGCTCATTCAACCACTCGAGTTCATAAAAACACAATCTACATGTGTGGGATAAGTATGAGACCTGACATTCTTCTTTGTAACCCTATAAGCATCAACAATTAGTCTGCTTTTTAATTACTTTAGGAGAAATTTTGTAAGGTATTTCGTGTCATGTTGGAATGAAACAAAATTTATATTGTATTGTTCAAATGAAAGGCACCTTGTTGAACTGTGTTTTCAATCTTTATTTCTGGGATGGTAATGTGAAAGTGATGATACATTTTAGTAATATAAGGTGAAATTAGTGATATTTTTTTAATAATATAAGGTGAAAGTGGTGACATGTTTTTTGAGTAAGTGGGTATAAAATAAAAGTAATTTTAATTTTGAATGTAGTTTAGAGGGTCCAAATTTAATGTAAGAGTTGAAATCCTGCTTGTACTAGAAAGAAAGAATTTTTTTTCAATTAAAAGAGTCATTTGTTTCTTAAGCATATCTGTTAAATACTGCAAAATCAAACTTTATAACTTAGTCTAACACTAATAAACTAACTGCAAGTACATTCAAAAGACTAGATAGGGAAACAAAAAAAGTAACTATGATAATGGTACTACTATTTGTCTCCATGAACTATGACAAAATTGAAATTTTAGGCATGAAACTATAAATATTTACTAGCTACCAAATTATGAAGTTGAATTGTGAAAAAAAATTGAGTTCAATTAGGAATGTAATAACAATTGTAGACAAAACCGATTGAATATATAATATCTCACATAGAAAAATGTTGATATAATTAGAGAATATTCATTTCAACAATCAAATATATTTTTGTGATTATGTATAATAGTTGCAATATGATTTGCATCAACTAAAAATGGTCATAAAGTCACACAATGGTCAATTTCAATAAGAGTATACATATATATCCAATACAATGATGCAAGGGAACAAGTAACCATATGGACATATATGTCACATATACAAAATACAAAATATATCCTCAAAAATTACACATAGGC
>NW_026730526.1:0-10770 GCF_030272615.1 Cryptomeria japonica
TTGTTGTTCAAATTTTTAAAAAATTATATGGTTAGAAAGCTCAGAAGATGGGTTTAAATATGGTGGAAATTTTAGAAATACCCACTTGATGAAATGTAAACCTGATGATGACAAAATTGAGAAACCAAGTTGATAAAACAAAACACATCAAAAAGGAGGGAAATGGAGGAAAACCAAACTTCCAACCCGCAAATTTGTCATCCAGGCCTATTCACAAGCCTACATAGTCAAAATCGCATATGGGCTTCCTGTACTATAAACAATGCATATAGGGTACTTTTAAAAGAAAACCACATACATGCTTATTTTACAATAAGAAGTGCGTACGCAGTGTTAAAGCTATAAACAACTCGTACATACTTCTGCCTGTGTTTACAATGCGGGTGTGTGCAAACATATATGTATACATGTATAATATGTAAAATATGATATTTCATGTATATATGTATATATAATGTGTATATATATATACACACACATATATGTGTTAGGGGTCCCACAGTTACTGAGAGGGGGGGAGAATCAGTATCTAACCAGTAATAAGAATTTCTTAAGTTAAAACATGCAGAACATAATATAATAGTGTACCGGTATGCAAGAAATAATGCAATAAACAAAATCAAGAATATCCACATGAAAAGTACACCATAACACAAGATGTTAACGAGGAAACCCAGTGTGGGAAAAACCTCCATGGGATTTGTGACCCACAATATTCACTCACTGGCCAATAAGAGAATATTACTTACAATAGGGGTCTGCACATGCAGGAAGGCCAACTGCCTAGAGCTCACTGCTCAATGGGAAGTCACACTGACTTACAAATAAGGATTATACTAATCCAATAACTTGTATTGCTTTACAATAGCATCTTCAATGCCAGATTCAGTACTGGTTCCTGCTCTATTCTTTACATATACCCTTTGACCTATATTTCGCACATTAGGTCTGCCTAATATTTTCCTTTATGCTTCTCCTACTATATTATGAATGTCTACAATGATCTCCTTTATATATAAGAGTCATTTTACAATTTTCCAAGTCGGCTTACAATAATAAACAAAATATTGTATAAAAAAAATCTTGTCAGCCTCTCTGTCGATATACTTGTTTTCTTCTGTGCTGGTGTCGGTGTAGAGTGTGATCTGCTGATGCCGGTGCACTATCTTTCCAATGTAATTCTTTGCCAGCATAATGTCTTTCTGGTGCCATAGGATTGCAAGGTTGCCATCAATGACAAAACCTTCAATCACATACAATGTCTCATTGGAGTGTGCATATGCCAACAATCTCCCCCTTTGGCATTGATGGCAACACTCATGAGAAATTTCAAAAACTATCCAAAAATGTCTAGTCCAAAAATGTTACCAAAAAAAAATGTTTACCAAAAATGTGAGAGCTCTCCCTGAGCATATGTTTCCTGTGTTTTGAATTTTCTCATCCCACTACTCCCCCTTTGGCCTCAATGACAAAGGTTGTCAAAATGTCGGTAGAGTTTGTAGTTTCATCTATCCATAACCTCAACGTTATAGTTGGGTAGTTATAATCTGAAAAAGATCTCCCAAAATTAAGTTTATACTATCCATAAACTTCTTACTATCCTTTATTGTTGTCTCAGTTCTCTTCACTGTACCGGTGAGATGTTGCAAATGCTCTGCCGATGTTTTGCTTCCCTATGTTAATGCCTCAGAAATTTCCTTTCACAGAGATGCTAAATAGTCCAATCTTGGACTTAGTTTAGATCTCAAATGTTTTGCCTTATTTATTATTCTTTCTTTCTCTCTTTCCAATTTGAGTAGTTCTTCCTCAAAATTTGCTATCTTCTCTTCAAAAACTGATAGTGTATTAGGTGAGTTGACAAAGCTGTCTCCAAGTTTATTTATCTCATGCTGTGCCTTGGTCATTTTCTTGTCAATATTTATAGTTAAAAAGTTTGTTTTACAGGTATCTTTATATACATTTTTGTATTCTTTCAACAAATTACATAGTTCCGTTAGAAGTGTGTCAAAATCTCTATTACACTTCTTTATTTCCTCATCAAAGAATTTATGTTTTTCAATTTCTACCATATCCTTCACTAACTCTTCCTTTATTTTCTCAATGTTTTCTGAGATATATTTACACAATGTATCCAATTGTCCTAAAGAATCTTTATTATTTATATTATAGTTGGGAGCTATTACCTTCAAAATTGGTATGGAATCATCAATTGCTTTGTAAGCCTGTGAGCTACAGTCAGTTATTTTCTTGATAGAATCAAGTAATACCTCAGTCACATTTGTTGATTTGAATGTTGATGATGATCCAACAATTTGAGTACCGGTGGAAGTAACCATGCTTGTATTGACCTTTGGTAGGTCAGTTTGTGTCTGCATTTCTTTAAGCACTGGTTTTCCTACTTCACTAGTTATCGGTGGCACTATTTCCTTATGTACCTATTCTGGTTGATGTTGTTCTAGAGCCTTTAGCTCTGTTGGTTTCTTTGTATGTTGTATTGTCTCAGTCTGTGACTCAGTCTCTACCTTTTTCTCTTAATCTTCTGCCGGTTTTTCTATTTCCCCTGCTACCGGAGGCTCATTAGTCATAGTTGACTTATCAATTGTATCTTTGTCTACTATTATGTTGATCTTCTGAGTATCAACATTCACAGTATATAGGACTTCAGAATTAGGATTGTTATCCTCTACATCCATACTTTTAGTTGCCAGTTGATCTTTAGTAGTTGTTATTTTCACCAGTGGAGGTAGGTTGTCTTTAACTTTGATGCTTGGTGATCCACCAACTTTACCTTTCCCCCTTGTCTCTATCTTTCTGATATACCTTTATAGGTTTAGGGTTTATGTACTCTTCTTGTTTTTCTTTTTCAACCAGGAATATATCCCATCCATCTTTTGTTTCCTCTGTCACTTCATTAACTCTTCCTAGCATTAGTGAAATATGCCAGTGTGTAGTAGAGAATACTGACTGGTTTGCTTGAGCAATCAAATCATCAATTTCTTGTGGAGAGTTTACCGGATATACAGCAAGTAGTTTCTCAATTTTTATTTTCTTATCTAATTCTATCACTACTTGCCTTCTTGCCTCAAGTCTTTTGAATAATTCATCAGGAATTTTATTTACTACTTCCATCAAAAATTTCTTGTACATGTCCATATGCAATATAATACTGTTCTCAACTTGCTCTTTCTCATCAGCTGTTAGAGTGTCATAAATTTTCTCTATGTTCTTCAGTTTTCCTTCCTCTGTGATTTCATTTAGCAGTATATCAAGAGGGGCCAAGTCTCTGTTTTTCCTTTTCTTCTTCTTTGATGTGGCCTTTCTAACTAGAGATCTCACTGCTTGTTGCTTTTGCCTTGTTCTTCTAGGTGAAGGTGTGGTTTCCGGTGAGGTATCTCTTTTTCTTACAACTCTTTTAAAAGTTGCTGGCATGTCACCTTCCAAAGAAATACCTACCGGTGATAGGTGAGTTTCAGGTTGTGGAACTGCCAACTCATCCTCTGTTATGCCGGTTTTCTTCAATACATCTTCCTTAATGGCTTTTTCTTGTCTGGACCCTTTCCTTACAAATGCCTCAACCTTCTTTACTCTTTTCTTTGATTGTATTTGGCTTTCTATAGTCTCAGCACTACCAAATACTTCTTCCTTAGGTTCATTGGGGGCTTTCAGAAGTGCTTTAGCATATGTTTCAACTATGTTGTCATCTGTTTCATAGCCCATCTCGGTTACCCAAATTGTCCTTGGGATGACCGCTTCCATCCAGATTTCATCTTTCTTAATGACAAAGCATATATCATCTTTGTATTTGTCTAATATTTTTTGAGATAACCTTACTCTTTTCTTCATTTTGGTCTTTAATGCTTGAAAGAAGTCATTAATATTGTTTTCCTTGTTCTCATCCATGTTATTGAATAGTTCAGTCAATTATTTTCCTACTGGTATGTCATATCCAAGTTCTTTATAACCTATACCAAGAACCTATTTTGTTATGTGTAGCATTAGGCATACTAATAGATTTCCAAATCTGAAAGTTTCTTTCTTGTCATTTTTGATCTTTCCAAGGTTGTCAATTACTTCATCCTTTAACCATTCACATATGTCAATTTTTGCATTATCTGTTACCATATCATAAGCACTCTTAATGCATAAACTTGAAACTGAATTAAGTCTATTAGCATGAGTGGCTTTATAACCTAATATCATACTGATGAATCTCACATTGATATCTTTTACATGATTAACCTTAGAGACCTCTTGTTGAATGTTGCACCTGTTAGTTTTATAACTAGGTCATTGGGGACCTTCTTGGTTTTATCTGGTCTCTTACCGGTGGTCGATAACCCTGTGATAGCTTTCATAGCTTCCTTGGTGATCTTATGGATTGCATCTGACCAGAAAAATTCTCCATGTACTCTACTTAAAACTATCCTAATCAGATCCTTAGGAAATTCAGGAATGCTAAGGATCTTTGTAAATCCTACGGTCTCAATAATCTTGTGTTCATCTTTAACATTGTCGGTATTATCACATATCATGGTTTTATACATGGTTGTGACTTCCTCATCTCCTAACTCTTCAATGTTGCAGTGGATGTACATTCTGGGGTCTTCAACATATACAACTCCCATAGGAATTTGAGAAAAAACACCTAAGATATCATCCTTCTTTGCTATCTCGGGAACTAACTGAAATATGGGCCTAGGTCTTTTTATTACTTCAACAATAGTAGGGTTTTCTATGTATTCAATTGCAGAGGTGGATGCCATGATTAAATACCTTTTACTGCCTTGGATGGATGCTTGCTTGAAGTGTGCTTGCTTTTTACTTGAAATGCCTCAGCTCAGAATCTTCACGCTCTCTGAAAATTTGAAATCACAGTGAAATGAAATGGAGCCAAAACCTTATTTTTATTATGTCTTTTCGCCATCTACAACATTAATTGCATGTCGGTTAAGTATTCACTTAACATTGTTTGCCGATAATAGACAATTTTCAACTTCTTATCTCTAACCGAGGGAATAATTAGCGCATGTATCAATAGATTGCCAAACCCTCAAGGAAATTTTTCTTCAATTAGATGAAGAACTTCCTACTAGTGGAGCATTGCTCTGTCCTTCCAGTGAAGGATCACTTTATCCTACCAGTGAAGCATTGGTTGGTTCTACCAGTGGAGAAGTATTCCCAATATTTAGATTAGCTTTTCTAATCCATTGTTTTGAGAATTCTTGCTTAACCTCCTCAACTTTTTCTTTACCTTTCAAGCTAGCACTTTTGTTGTCTACCGGTGTTCGTTTACTTCTACAAAATTTAGAAATATACCCAATCTTGTTACATGCATAACAAGTTACATTATTCTTCTGAATAGCTTTCCCATAACCTATGCCAGTTTGTGTTCTGCATTGGTTTGATAAATGTCCAAATCTTCCACAAACATAACATCTCACATTCATCCTGCAGTTTTCAGAGTCGTGACCAACTTTGTTGCATTTTGAACATTGAACGGTGGGTGTGTTGATATTCTGATAATTCCTAGATCTACATTCATTTTCTCTATGACCATACTTATTACAGTTAAAGCATTTTCCATTGAATTTATAAGCATTAGGTTGTCTTACCGGTTTGTTGTGATCCCGAGTATTTGTAGTACCAGAGCTTTCACCAACTTCAAAGACAATTCTAGAAGTGTCTCCTTTAGGTTTTTGATTCTTCAGCAAGGTACCAAGTTCCTCTAAGCTTTTCTTGAATTTTTCTTTGTGTTGATTTGCAGTTTCCAGTTCTCTTCCCAAGATTTATTTTTGTCTCATCAGTTCATTTGAGTCATTCTGAGTATGCATCAAATCTGTCTTCAACATGTCATTTTCATAGCTAAGTCTTGTGTTCTCATTTGCTGCATCACTTAGTCTTCTAGTCAATTCTTCTTCATTCTTTTTCCTATCCTCAATCTCTTTGCAAAATCTCATAGTCATATCCTGCATTTCATTTTTTGTTGTCATGATCTCTTGTTTCAACTTGCTTATCATATCATAAAGTGATTCCTTTTCATCATTCTCATTTTGCAATTTTTCACAAAGTTCTCTTCTTTTATTTCTTGCAACAGTAAAATTTTCTTGAAGTGCTTGAATGATATCCTAAGCTGCCCTTAAATCATCTTCTAATTTGATATTTTTCAATTTCTCTGCATCATAGTCAGTAAGAGCTCCTTCAAGTTGCTTCATTAGATTTTCCATCTTTATCGGTGTCAAGATCTTCCTCAAGCTGTTAGGCTTCTGAAAATAGAGGACCAAGCTCTGATACCAATTATTAGGGGTCCCACAGATATTGACAAGGGGGGGTGAATTAGTATCTAACTGGAAATAAGAATTTCTTAAGTTAAAACATGCAGAACATAATATAATAGTGTACCGGTATGCAAGAATTAATGCAATAAATAGAATCAAGAACATCCACATGAAAAGTACACCATAACACAAGATGTTAACAAGGAAACCCGATGTGGGAAAAACCTCGGTGGGATTTTTGACCCACAATATTCATTCACTGGCCAATAAGAGAATATTACTTACAATAGGGGCCTGCACATGCAGGAAGGCCAACTTCGTAGAGCTCACTGCTCAATGGGAAGTCACACTGACTTACAAATAAGGATTATACTAATCCAATAACTTGTACTGCTTTACAATAGCATCTTCAATGTCAGATTCAGTACCGGTTCCTACTCTGTTCTTTACATATACCCTTTGACCTATATTTCGCACATTAGGTCTACCTAA
Organism: Cryptomeria japonica; assembly: GCF_030272615.1. Classification (NCBI taxonomy): domain Eukaryota; kingdom Viridiplantae; phylum Streptophyta; class Pinopsida; order Cupressales; family Cupressaceae; genus Cryptomeria; species Cryptomeria japonica. The sequence continues at coordinate 6,768 of NW_026730526.1, forward strand.
TATTTTCCTTTATGCTTCTCCTACTATATTATGAATGTCTACAATGATCTCCTTTATATATAAGAGTCACTTTACAATTTGCCAAGTTGGCTTACAATAATAAACAAAATATTGTATAACAAAAATCTTGTCGGCCTCTGTGCCGGTATACTTGTTTTCTTCTATGTCGGTGTCGGTGTAGAGTGTGATTTGCTGATGTTAGTGCGCTATCTTGCTAGTGTAATGCTTTGCCAGTATAATGTCTTGCCGGTGCCATAGGATTGCAAGGTTGCCATCAATGACAAAACCTTCAATCACATACAATGTCTCATTGGAGTGTGCATATGCCAACAATATGTGCATGTATGTGTATTTCCTTTTGGGTAAGTGCACCAAGTTGTGGTACCAAAAAGGTGTCACTTCTTACTTTTTCATAAAAATGCATCATTGGCATGAAAAGGACGTCCAAACCTATAGGTTGGTTGCCCATGGCAAATCCAACCCAAAGGGTTGGTATTCTTCCAAGCAAACTATTTGGTGAGTGCCAAATATGGCACTCGCCAAATGCAAAATTGTAAATTTTCACATTTGGCGTGTGCCAAATTTGGCGCTTGCCAAATGCTAAATTTGAATTTTTACATTTGGCACTCGCCAAATGTGAAAAGTCAATTTTCTGCATTTGGCGAGCACCAAATTTTGGTGCGCGCTAAATGTTCTGAATTGTCCAATGTGAAGGTTTTGTGAGTGTGTAGATTTTTCAATCTTGGCACAAGTTAAATCCACCCTCGAAGGAGAATATATACATGAAATAAAAAATTCAAGTATAGCTCTATAGGACTTATAATGTAGATTCTAGTTTTTAGAGGATCATATTAAATTTTACACTTAGTCAAATTTCAATAATCGACATGTCAAATTTTAGTAATCAACATGATCCCATTAGCATTCTTTAACTATGTATCTCACTCTCTTTATCTTCCCCAAACTCTAGACCTATCTCTCTCCCTCTCTTATCTCTCTCTCTCTTCTTTATCCTTGACTCTCTTCCTCTCTCTTCTCTCTCACTCCCTTATTGTTTCTCTCCCCTCCTACTCCTTTCTCTTGGTCACTACCTATCCCTTTTATCCTCTCTCTCCCCATATCTAGGGTTGTCCTTCCCTCACTATTCACCTCACTGACTCTCCCTCCCTATATTATTACCCACCTTTCTCTCCCCCTCTAGGTTTCTCACTTATCTAATTGTCCACCCTCTATTTCTCTCCCTCCCTCTCCACCTTTCTCTCCCTTCTCCTTAACTCTATCTATTTATGAACTCTCTCCCTCTCTTCTCTCTCTTTCTCTCCAAACCTTTCTATCTCCTCATTCTCTAGGTCTCATAGTCCCTCCATGTCTACCTCTATATCGATATCCTCTTACTCATATCTTTGATCTTATAACTCTTCTATTTTTCCTCTCTCCCCTCTCTAGGTCTCTACCTTCCTTTCTTCCTCTCTCCCTCTCTATCTCCCTCTCCCACTCTCTCATCTTCTCTCTTCCTCTCTTATTCTCTATCTTCATTGTCTAGGCCTTTACCTGTCCATCCCACCCTATCTCCCCTCTCTATGTTTCTCTCTCCCTTCCTCTCCACCTATCTACCTCCGCATATAGGTCTCATTACCCACCTCTCTTTATCCCCCTCTATCTATCTCAGTCCTCTCTAGCCATTTAGGTCTCTCACCTATCTATATACCCCCTCTATAGTTCTCTATGTCCCTCTCTACCTCTCTCCCTCCTCCTTAACCCTATCCCTTTATGAACTCTCTCCTCCTTAAGCCTATCCCTTTATGAACTCCCTCCTTTTCTCTTCCTCCCCTAACCTCTTTATCTCCTCCTTCCATAGGTCTCTCACTCCCTCCATGTCTACCTCTCCATCCATCCCCTCTTACTCCTCTCTTTGTTCTTCTATCTCTTCTCTTCTCCCTCCCTTCCTTCTCTAGGTCTCTCCCTTACTTTCTTCCCCTCTCCCTCTCTACCTCCCCATCCCTACATACCCCCATATATATCTCACTCACCCACTTTTTTATTCTCTCTTCCTCTTTATTCTCTCTCTCTGCATTCTAGGTCATCAACTCTCTCACACCTCTCTAGGTTTACCACTTCCTTCTTATCCACCTATATACCTTTGCATCATGTCTCGTTACTCACCTCTCTCTCTCCCCCCTCTATCTATCTCACTCCTCTATCTTGTTATCTAGGTCTCTCATCCCTCTTACCCAATATAGTTCTCTCACCTATCTAATTGTCCCCTCTCTAGTTATCTCCGTCTCTCTTCCCCTATATCTCCCTCCCCCTTTACCCCTATTTATTTTTGAACTCTCTCCTCCTCTTCTCGCTTTCTCCCCACCTCTACATCATCTCCTTCCCTAGGTCTTCTAGTCCCTCCATGTCTACCTCTCCCTCAATCCCTCCACACTCTTCTGTCTCTTTATTCTTTCATCTCCCCTCTTATCCCTCCCTCCCGTTTATAGGCATCTCCATTATTTTCTTCCCCTCTCCCTCTCTATCTCCCTCTCCCTCCTTATCCCCATCTCTCTCTCCCATCCCTACTAACTCTTATTCTCTCTTTACCATCTACATCATCATCTTTCCATCACACCCTTTCTAACACTTTCTAGGTTTCTCCATCATTCCCTCTCCACCTCTCTACATCTCCATCCATATCTCATTATGAACCCCTCTCTATCCCCCTCCATCTATCTCAACCCTCTCTCTCTCTCTCACCCTATCTAGGTCCCTCATGCCCCTCTCCCCCTCTAGGTATATTATATCTCTATATAACCCATCTGGGTATGTGCAGGAGCATGGTGGGCCATAGAACCCCTTAGGAAGCCATCACTATCTATCTTAGGAAACAATATGACCTCTTAGGATAACATATGGTGTTTTTACAAGTCATATGGTCTCCTAAGGGGTCATATGGTATCACTACAGGTCATATGGTGAAAAAATAGGATAATATTGAGGGGATCAATTCCTTTGTGCACGAAAAATGAGACCCTGATTTTTTTTTTTAAAATATAACATATTGTATGACGTGTGCATAAAAAAAGTCATAGTTAGATTGAGTATTTTGACAAATCCTTTGGCAAAAAGATAGTTAAGAGTGAGAAATAGAAGTTCTGTATTTCTTTGTAATTTTTTGTTGAGTATTTTATTTTTTATGATTTTTCCAATTGAGCACATCTTGAAAATAAGGTACCTGTTTGTGTGCGAAGCATAAATTGTACCAAAACAATCGAATATACAATTTTTCTTTTATTTTAATTTTAAAGAATCAAGTTCACTACAATAATATATAAAGTTTTTTAAATTTGGATAAGTAGACTAAAATTTATTAAAAAAATGGTACACGTATGTCTTTGAGAACTATGGAGACTCTAGTAAAATAAATTCAATAATAATATATTATTGTTATTCAAATTTAAAAAAAAATATATGGTTAGAAAGTTGAGAAGATGGGTAAAAATATGGTGGCAATTTTAGAAATACCCACTTGATTAAATGTAAACCTGATGATGGCAAAGTCAAAAAACCAAGTTGATAAAACAAAACACGTGAAAAAGGAGGGAAATGGAGGGAAATAAAACTATCAACCCACAACTTTGTCATCCAGGCCTATTCACAAGGCTAAAAAGTCAAAATCACATATGGGTTTCATGTACTATAAACAACTCGTATAGGGTACTTTTAAAAGAAAACCACGTACATGCTTATTTTACAATAAGAAGTGCATACGTGATGTTAAAGCTAGAAACAACTTGTAGGTACTTCTCACCTTGTTTACAATGTGGGTGTGTGAAAACATATATGTATACATGTATAATATGTAAAATATGATCTTTCATGTATATATGTATATGTAATGTGTATATATAATATCTTATATATTATATATATACACATGTGTGTATGTTTATTGGCTTTTGATATTATATGTATTATATGTGTATGTGTATGTATGTATATTTATATATATTGTCTTTTG
>NW_026730527.1:0-10762 GCF_030272615.1 Cryptomeria japonica
ATACTACTGTTAATGTGCATGATATGTTGCAACACCATGCTTGTGAAATGAAGTATTCTATGAGGAAAAAGAGAAATATTAAAGCCAAAAACATCATAACCTATGGAAGGCTCGGGAAGAGTTAATTAATGTGTTGTTGGGTCCACAAAAAATGTTGATCACATGATGCAAAATTGTTCTTATTACAAATTTTCTTACCAATAAATAGAAAATATATAACACGAGATATAAGATAATATATTCCAAAGTGTTGTTCAATAATCATGATCTAAGATAGTTGTAGAAGAAAGTAGGGATAAACATGACTGTTTGAGATGTTCACAAAGAGAGCTAAATCCCAAGCCACTGTCAAAAAGAGCTTAGTAGAGAATGGAGAAGAAATAAGGGATAATGAAGACCAAAGTGTTATTTACAAGCCCAAAGACCTCATAGCATAAAATCTAAGAAGAGATCTCTATGATTTGCACAAATCATTGGTAAATGCAGTGCTCATTAATTAACAATACTTTTTAGATAGTTCAGATAACCGAAAGACAACTGAGAGGGGGGGGGGCGTGAATTAGTTGTCATAGATTACCGAAATCATTATCAATTCAAAATAATAATACCAGAATAGCAGTTAATCCAATTAAGAATAAATAATAATGACAGAATAAAATCCATCCACATAACACCAATATTTCTACGTGGAAAACCCGATAAAGGGAAAAACCACGGTGGGAAGCCTACCCACAGTCAGATAATACTTCTGTAGTAAGTATGTGAATTTACAATGAAGGGGGCTAGACTTGCAGGAAAGCCAACAACCTAGAGCACACTGCTCTTCACAAAAGGAGTCTCACTGACTACATACAAATCCAGACTACAATCCAAAGAAGTGTTGAACTACGAAAGATAGCATCTCCTATGTCTGAGTACAGTTTCAGTTAAGCCCAATACCGGAGGACCAAATCCTCTTATAAACCCAATTTGATCTCCATTGATCAACCAACTCCTCTATCTGAATGATATTACAATATTCACACACTACATTCCTTGACCATGACCTCTTACAATAACCATGATGATCTACAATGATATCTTACATCTTATTTATACAAAACCTTGACCATAAACAATTAGGTCAGCTACCAAACAAAAAACCAATTACATTATTACAAACCATGTCGGCCTTAGACTAAAATAAATAATATACAACACATAAGACATCCCATAAATTCAACAATAATTCCTATGCACATGTTTCATTAGTGCCGATGCATAACCTAGATCAACCGAGACCAAGTATAGGTCCACACACTTCAACAATGATCTCCAAATGCCAAGTCTCGAACAAGATTACCAAAATCATCCTGAAACTCCATCAAAAGCTGCACCAACACCAATTATGCAATGCATCAAAGATCTCCACCAAAAGATCTACCGGTGAAACCCTCATTGGAACCAGAATTCAATCTTTTGTGTAAGCAGGATAGCATCCAATCACCAGACCGAAACCAACTGACCAATTATGAGTATAGGTATTATGAACAAGCCAATTCCATCACCAGATTATACCAGAGTTAACCAGATCATGCCGGATCCAAGTTAACCAAAAACCACTCAACCTACCGAGACCAGAAGGGTGCCAGTAAAGCATCCAAACAGTTAGTGTTGATATCAATGCAACACATAATCAATTCCATCAAATGGGCAACAATCTCCCCCTTTGGCATTGATGGCAACACTAGATGTGAAAAACATCTAAGTACCAAGAAATGTCAAACAAGTCTCCCCATATGGAAGATAACCAACAATCTCCTACATATAGTTCTGAATATCAATGTCTCTCTCCTTATGATTTTTCTCTTTTTTTTTTGTATTTTTCACATCAGTATCTCTCCCCCTTTGACATCAATGCCATAATTCTGATAGAAATATCAAATAAAAAACATAGGCCTCTGAATCTCAAAGATGACTACTCCCCTTGAGCAGTAGCATCCCACATCAGTGCCAAAATGAATAGTATCTTTAATAATGCATACCAGACTAATGCCAAACCGCATCAATCAAGTCTCTGCCGAAGGGGCAGAAACCCCCAATCTGTCTCTCAGGTATTCAAAATATTCCTTGGATAAATGTTTAGTGAAAATGTCTGCAATATGTTATTTAGTGTTCACATAAACCAATTTAACTTCATTTGCTTCCACCTTTTCCTTCAAAACGTTATACTTGATAGATATGTGCTTTGTCTTATAGTGAAACACTAGATTCTTTGATATATCAATAGCAACAGAGTTATCACAGTGAATAACTACCGGTGCATCACAATCTACTTTTATATCCTTCAACATTTCCTTCATCCATAAAACTTGTGTACAATTAGTAGCAGCAACAACATTCTCAGCTTTAGCAGTAGATAAAGAAGTACATGACTGTTTCTTGCTGATCCATGAAACCAACTTCTTTCTAAGAAAGAAAGTTCCACCAAAAGTACTTTTTTGGTCATCAACAACTCCAACCCAGTCAACATCTGTATATGCACATAAAGTGAATTTATCATCCTTAGGATACCACAAACCATATTCTGATTTACCTTGTAAGTATCTAAAAATTATTTTCACCGCCATCTCATGATTTTCTCTAGGATTGCTCTAAAATCTTGAAACAATACAAACAACATTCATAATGTCAGGTCTAGTCTGAGTTAAATAAAGTAGACCTCCAATCATAGATTTGTATCTTGTAGGTTTTATTGGTGTAGAAACATCTTTCCTTGTCAATTTCTCACTTGTAACCATAGGTGTACTTACCAGTTTAGAATCTCCATACCAAATTTATTCAACAATTCCTTAGCATATTTAGTTTGACAGATAAAAATACCTTTGTCAGTCTGAGTAATCTGCAAACCTAAGAAAAATTTCATCTCACCAATCATAGACATCTCAAATTCTTAATCCGTGTTCTTAGAAAATTCTATGCATAATTTATCTTCACCTCCAAAAATAATGCCATCAACAAATACTTCAACAATTAGTATATCATCATCAGTGATTTTATAATATAAATTACTGTCAACACTACCCTTAGTAAAACCAAGTTTCAAAAGATATTTATCCAACCTTGCATACCAAGCTCTAGGTGCTTGTTTCAATCCATATAAAGCTTTCCTTAACCTGTGAACCATATCAGTATCATCTGACCGTGAAAAAAATTCAGGTTGCTCAATATAAACTTCCTCATCAAGATCCCCATTCAAGAATGCACATTTAACATCCATCTGATAAACCTTGTAGTTTTTATAAGCAACATAGGCAATAAATAGTCTTACAACTTCAATCCTAGCTACAGGTGCAAAAGTTTCTCCATAATCAATTCCTTCTTTTTGAGAATATCCTTTACAAACCAATCTAGCCTTATTCCTTATAACTTTACCATCCTCATTCAATTTGTTCCTAAAAATCCATTTAGTTCCAATAACATTTTTATTTTTAGGCCGGGGAACCAAAGTCCATGCATTATTTTTCTCAATCTGATCTAATTCATCTTCCATAGCTTTTAACCAAAATTCATCTTTACATGCCTCAATTATTGAAATTAAACATACCTTATTAGTTACCAGTCTTCTTCTTGTCATCACTCCATTGCTCTTATCCCAAGTTATTTGATCTTCAGAATGATTCAATCTCACATACCTAGGAGTCTTTTGACTCTCTGCTCCTCTTCCCTGTTCTTTAGTTTTAGTAGAATTTTCTGGTGTTGCTGGAGTAACTGGCTCAACTCTCTATTCTGATAAAGGTGCTACCGGCTCAAATATAATCATTTCCACTGCCGGTTCCTTCTCATAAATTCCGATTTGACTTTTTCTCAGCTCATCTACTTTGACATTAGCACTCTCCACTATTTTCTACACTCTCTTGTTATAACATCTATATGCTTTTCTTTCATTAGAGTAACCAAGAAATATGCCTTCATCACTTCTAGGATCAAATTTTCTAATAAAATCATCTCTCTTGATATAACATTTACTACAAAAGATTCTAAAATACTTAACTGTAGGTGTATTGCCAAACCATAATTCATAAGGTGTCTTACTGGTTTCTCCTTTGATATGTACTCTGTTAAATGTATAAATCGTTGTACTAACTACTTCTTTCAAATAGATATGAGGTAGATTTGCTTCCATCATCATTGTTCTAGCAGCATCCAAGATAGTTCTATTTTTTCTTTTCACAACTCCATTCTGCTAAGGTGTTTGGGGAGTAGAAAATTGTCTTCTGATACCATGCTTATCACAAAAGTTATTAAACTCAGCGGATGTGAATTCTCCACCATGATCTAATCTCAAACATTTAATCTTCAATCTTGTCTCAGTTTCCACTTTAGCCTTAAAGATTTTAAACTTTTCAAATGCTTTAGATTTTTCTCTCAAAAAAGTAACCCACATCATTCTAGAATAATCATTAATGATTAGCATGAAATATCTATCACTATGGAAACTTTTAACTCTAGCAGGGCCACATAAATAAGTGTGAATAAGATCAAGAACATCATTTGATTTATCTTGTATACTTCTAAAAGAGATTCTGACCTATTTGCCCATTTGACATTCTTTACATACCAGATTATGGGGCTTCATAATCTTAGGTATATCTCTAACAGCCTTAGTTGAATTGATCTTCATAATGCAATCAAAATTTATATGACACAACCTTTTATGCCACAACCAACTTTCATCAATCTGTGTAATCAAACATGTCTTCTCACCGAAGTTCAAATAAAATATGTTATCTTATGTCTGTGTACCGGTTGCAATCTCCAAGCCAGATCTATTAATGATTTTGCATTTTCCATCCTTGAACTGTAATTGAAATCCCTTATCTACCAATTGTCCTACACTCAAAAGATTATGCTTCAAACCTTCAACATAATAAATATTGTCAGTATTGTTTTTACCATCCAATGATATAGTTCCTTTTCCCTTAATCATACATGCCTTGTCATCTCCAAATCTAGCTAATCCACCATCAATTTCTTGCAAATACAGAAAATTTCCTTTATCTCCAGTCATATGATGTGAACACCCGCTTTCAATTACCCATTCATCCTTATCCTCAATTTTAGCAGCAAGTGCCTTCTCCTCTGGTACATTCTCTTCCAGTGCCAGATCATCTTTCTTGATAGCCAAGAATACCTTTTCTTTCCCATTGTTGGATCCACTAGCAAAGTCATCTACTGGTTCATCATCTAAATTGGTAATACCTTCCTCATCCGCTATGTAGCATCATTTATTTTTCTTGAATCTAAACTTATCTTGATTAGGCTTAAATGATTTCTTAACTCTTTCTTCAATTCTTAAAATCCTTTCAAGACATCTAGATGCCAAATGACCAATCTTATTAAATTGAAAACATTTAAAAGGTGCTTTTCCTTCATACTTACTTCTTATCGGTCCTTTCGGTGCTCTTCTAGCAAAATAGTGCTTCAAGTTTCTCAAGCTCTTCATCTTCTCTCTTCATATCTTCTAATTATTTTGCATATAAAACTCTCCAATCTTGCTTGCGGTTGTAGATGTAGATGCATGAAAAGAAGGTTCAGTTTTCACAACTCCAGAAGCTCCAAATTCCTCAAGCTCAAAAGAAGATAGTTTCCCACCCAAAGTATCTCTGTTGGCAGATGTATTAGCCATTTTTCTTAACTCATTAACATCAATAGCCTTCATTTTGTAAACTGGTGGTAGGGCTCTTAGGAATTTAGAAACAATCTCATCTTCGCTCAAAGTTCCACCACAACATTGAATTCCCATAACAATCTCATTTACTCTTTCCATGAATGCAGTAATCCTTTCATCTTCTTCCATCTTCATATTTTCATCTCACTCGGTAACCATCAAGTTTAGCAATGTTCACTGTAGGGTCAGCTTCATTAAGGGTCTGCAATTTATCCCATATAGTTTTTCCACATGTTTTGTTTGTTAATCCCATAATTTATTTATCAGAAAGTGCACACAAGAGGGCTTCTCTTGCTCTATAATCATTCTCGAGCTCCTTGTCCAGGTTTGCTGGAGGAGGATTGCCAAATCCCAGATTAAAGGGTGTGACACCATTCTTTGTGATCTCCCAAATTTCTTTGCCAAGACATCTCAGATGAGTCTCCATCTGAATCTTCCATACTGCATAATTTGTTCCTTCAAGCCTCGGTATATCCCTTCAAAAAATATCTCCAGACAAACTGGATGAAATTGAACTGTTAGTCGCCATAGGATCTTCCTCAAGCGGTTAAGCTTAATTCTACAGAGAGGACCAAAGCTCTAATACCAATTGTTAGACAGTTCAGATAACCAGAAGACAATTGAGAAGGGAGGGGGGGGGTGAATCAGTTGTCACAGATTACCGAAAGCATTATCAATTCAAAATAATAATACCAAAATAGCAGTTAATCCAACTAAACATAAACAATAATCATAGAATAAAAGCCATCCACATAACACCAAGATTTGTACGTGGAAAACCCGGTAGAGGGAAAAACCACGATGGGAAGCCTACCCATAGTCAAATAATACTTCTGCAATAAGTATGCAAATTTACAATGAAGGGGCCTGCACTTGTAGGAAGGCCAACAACCTAGAGCACACTGCTCTTCACAAAAGGAGTTTCACTGACTAAATACAAATCTAGACTACAATCCAGAGAAGTGTTGAACTACAAAAGATAGCATCTCCTATGCCTGAGTACAGTTCCAGTTAAGCTCAATACCAGAGGACCAAATCCTCTTACAAACCCAATTCGATTTTCATTGATCAACCAACTCCTCTGTCTAAATGATATTACAATAGTCACACACTATATTCCTTGACCATGACCTCTTACAATAACCATGATGATCTACAATGAGATCTTACATCTTATTTATACAAACCCTAGACCATAAACAATCAGGTCGGCTACCAGAGAATAAACCAATTACATTATTACAAACCATGTCGGCCTTAGACTAAAATAAATAATATCCAATACATAAGACATCCCAAAAATACAACAATAATTCTTGTCCACATGTTACATTAGTGTCGGTCCATAACCTAGATCAATCAGGACCAAGTATAGGTCCACACGCTTCAACAATGATCTCCAAATGCCAAGTCTTGAACAAGATTACCAACATCATCCTGAAACTCCATCAAAAGATGCACAAACACCAATTATGCAATGCATCAAAGATCTCCACCAAAAGATCTTCCGGTGAAACCCTTGCCAGAACTAGAAACCAATCTTCTGTATAAGCAGGATAGCATCCAATCACTAGATCGAAACCAACTGACCAATTATGAGTATAGGTATTATGAACAAGCCAATTCCATCACCAGATTATACCGGAGTTAACCAAATCATGTCAAATCCAATTTAACCAAAAACCACTCAACATACTGGGACCAGAAGGGTGCCAGTAAAGCATCCAAACAGCTAGTGTTGACATCAATGACAAAACATCAATGCAGCACATAACCAATTCCACCAAATGGCCAATAATACCTTCATGACCATTGAAGGTAGCTTAAGAAGATTTTGATCAATCATAGCAAGGCATTCAAAAGGACAATCATCCATAACCTTGCATAAAATTTATGACAAGGTTAGTCTAAAGGGTACAATGACAAAGCAATCTCTAATGATCAAAGAACATGTAAGAATAGTCCTTGAAGTATATAGGATAGTCTATTATTTTGAAGATGTCATGATTTGATTATGAGCATAAGGGGCATGGTAAGCCAACTTTGCATGAGAAAACCTCAAAGGCATGAAATGACATTCATAGTCAAAGGACAAGGAGGATTCTGTCATGCCCAAACTTTTGGGCAAAACACAACCGACATTTTTTTTTTTAAAGCACTTAATTACATGCATTCATTTACTTAAATAGTTGTGACAACTTAACAGTTTGTTCTAAACGAAATATTAATTGATATTAAATACTAACATAACAATTATGATAACTTCTATTATCAAGCGGAGCAAATAATTTTCATGAGGGTGTTATTAAGTTCTCTCGAAAGTTCCTTTCATTTCAGTTGCGCTTTTTAGTACTTATTTGGATCCATTTCTACTAAACAGACATTAATATAATGACCGGGTTTGATATCAATTATTTACTAAATGTTAACACTATTGCTATTTCATTTCATTAATATTGCCTAATTGAGTAGATACAATTAAGGTGCCAAACATCATTAAGTTAATTAAATTGTCTGATGAAAGACTCCACTTGGGATAATAAGGTACGCCTGGCTTAGTCCCTTAATTTTATTATAGAGAAATTTTATTACAATATTTTCTTAAATTATTTATTTTACTATATTGAATCATTCCGTTTAATTATAAAAATAAAACCATTTTGATCTCTAAAATGAATTAAAATAATTTAAATCAAGTGTATATATTACTTTTTCCAACATCAACTATTTAATATTTTGCTTCCATTAATCCCATTACCCCTTGCTTTAATTTCAACCGATTGAACTTCTAAACTATGTTTATCCAAATATGATAATAATAATGTTGTAGGATATTTCATTATATTTTCCATTAAAAATCCCCTAAAAGGTTAACCTCCAAAATTAATTAGAATTTTAAGCATTTTTTTAATAAAAATTATGCCCTCTTGACTATTTAAACATTTATAAAATATAGACACCTAATAAAATAATTAACTCTTCAATTTGTCCTATACATTATATATAAATGAACATTTAACATTGATAAAAAGAAATTAAGGATGGTAAATAAACTAATTAAATTCAGGACAATTTTTTTTTTTTTTTCACTTCCATAATTTTAAACTATATATATATATATATATATATATATATATATATATATATATATATATATATATATATATTACATATATGATTACATATATATTTATATATATATATATATATTTATCTAATATACACTTATATATTTAAAGTGAGGTTTATCCCCCTTTTAGTTAAACATACCTAAATTTACCATGATACCCATAAACCCCAATTCTGTTTTAATCATTACAAAAAGCCTCTTTTATTTATTGATTTATAGATTTGTTTTTAAAAAAGATTTTGTTTTGTAATAATTTTTTTTTTTTTATAAAATAAAGTTTTAAATAGTATTTTTTTTTTTTTTTTTTATTTAAAAAGTGCAAATATATATTAAGTAATGAATTCATTTAAACATTTAATATATATATATAGATATATTGGACAATAAATTTATTTATGTTTATATCTGAGAAATGAATTCTTTTAAATATTCAATATAGGTATGAAAAGCTGTTTATATATATATGTGGTGTCTAGGACAAAAGCTTTCTATGAAAAATATAAAATCTAAAACATATTTAGCAAATTGGATAATTTCTACAGATTTGAATCATTGAATTTATTTCCTTTTTATCAAAATCCTAGTTGCTAAAAGAAATAGATAGGTTATTTAAATATTGATTTACTATCGACAAAATATAGTAAAAAACAGAATTAAGTCAGTTAGAATAGCAACTCTAGAATTTCTATTTATTTCATTTAATCTGTTTAACTATAGATTTTATTCTCTGTAACTAAACAAATGACAGTATTTAATAATTCTAACCGCAACTATATAAATGACCAATTTAATAAATTTAACAACAACTAGATAAATCTAGACTAAAATAAAACTTTAGAAATGACTATAATAAATTTGGTGTTTTTTGTTTTTTGTTTTGTTTTGTTTTGTTTTGTTTTTTTTTTTTTTTGTTTTTTTGTTTTTTTTTTCCTGCAATAAACAAAATGACATTTAAATAAACTAAATATGGCATTTCCATGTATAGATCTAAATTTTAGATTTTATTTTATTTTATTTCCCAACCTACTACATGCAGGTAGATCTATTCCATTTCTTTTCTAATATCTTGATTTTAAATGCATAAAGGGAATGAATACATTTCTTTCTTTTCAAAGCATCCTATACACAACAAATATTTATTTCAAACTAAAAACCAGAAATAATCATTTCTTTTCTGCAATATAACATAAATAAATATCACATATCTTTAAAACATATTCCCAAGTCTTTATTGTCATTTTACAAACAGGTCTCTCATTTCAAATAGATGAGGACTTTCAAAGAATATTAATTACATTTACAACATTTTTCTGCAACAATTAACTCCGGCCATATCTACATGTCCTGATATTTTCTTCTAACAACCTGCAAATAAAACAAAGAGATGACCATGGAGTGCTCACCTCCCAGCCTAGGCTAACTAGTAGCCACCCCCGAGCTTGGAGAACTAAACCCTAGACAGGATTACACACATGCAATACAAAAGACAAGGGAAAACACCAGCTCAAACACAATCCCAACCCAGGCTACACTGCACCACACATTTGTGATGTCTTTTCAAGGGTGGTAGTGGACCAAGTACCCTGAGGAGACTGCAAGTATGGTAAAACATATAGCCACCTCATGGCAAAACAAAACATATAGCCACCTCATGGCAAACCAAATACTTCAAGTATAACAACCCCACATTCCTTATGCCCCCCAAGGCATTCATGCCTTATTTTCCCTCCTTATGACCCCCAATGCATAAACAAGCCATGTAGCAAGGATCACATAAAATCCCTTGTGATCACTCTCATAACAAGAGCCTCTCACTCGAGGGCTGTCACTTCTACCACCCACAAGTCCATCCTCTCTCCCAAGAGTAGGAGGTCTTGTTTACTCCCAAAACACATACATTGCATAAGCACAAAACACTAAGT
>NW_026730528.1:0-10528 GCF_030272615.1 Cryptomeria japonica
TTTGGGTGAAATTAAATGAAATTAAATTTGGACAAAAAATAAAATAGAAGAGTTTCATTTGGCATTAACGTGGCTAGCAGGTGAGAGAAGAGTGCTTGCGAAGAAGGGTTTTGGAAGCCATATTGTTATCATTTTGCATCATTTAGTAGATCTATGGACAACTAGATATCAAGTTTGGATTTTGTATTAAGAATCCAATAAGCTTTGGCATTTTGTTATGTAAATCTATTACAAGTTTTAACAAGAATTTCTCTAGTTTTGTTTGTATAGATGCGATGTTGATTCTAACTATATTGTTGTCACAAATGTTGGTAAAAATGGTGTCTCAAAAATGCATTTACATAAGGTTACTATTTATAGTAAGTTTTTGCTTGAGCATGAAATGGTGTGAAATTCTTCGTGAAGCTTCTGATTGGCTAGATAAGCATTCCAATAAAGTTACATCGCAAGATCACAACTAGTTTTGAAGATATTAAAGTTTATGTTTTGAAGAGATGTAATGAAAGGTTTAAATTTAATTTTGAGGACTGTAGAAGCCTTGAAATCCCCTAAAAACAGGGCATAAATGGCATAGTTGTTTACAAGGCAATAAAGCATTTCCTAAGATTTTCAGTGCTTCAAATAGTTTGTCAATACAACACACGGTTCTCAAGTTATGGCCTCAAGAAGTTTGTATTCCTAAAATAGGAAATATAAAATGTATCAAACACATAAATGAGTATTAAAAGGGAGGGACACGTGTTGATGTGTGTTTTGACATGTCATAAGGCATCTATATTGGAGATAAGGTCAGCTACACCTTCTTGAGTGGTTTTAGCCCATGGTTTTGTAATACCGTTTGACAATTTCTTGCATTGTATCTCCTATATATGACGTGCATGAGATACCATTTGTGTGTAAGAGTCTTATGGTGATTGAGTTACCTCTGAGTCTCTGATTAGTGGTACTCATGTGAAGATATTTCTCCATAATTATATTGTAATATGTTATTGATTATTGAATCATATATTGAGTTACTTTTGGAGTGTGGGATTTTTCTCCTAGACGGGTTTTCCCCATGTAAATCATTGTGTTGTTGTGTTGTGGTATGCATGATATTTTGACTATTTCTATTAAGTTTTTGTAATTGTTGTACTTATCTATAAAAAAATTGCATTATCTCTCAAGGTTAGTGTAGGAAGTTGTTCCACTACTTAACTTCCTTACAAGTGGTATCAAAGCCTGATGACCTTTGGTTTTAGTTGTGGGTTTTGGGATTTTTTGAACTAATCTAATTTGAGTGGGAGCTTGTGCAGAATGTACTTTTTATCTTGTTGTAGGAATTTTTAGATGGCAAGTTCGTCAGGGAGAATAGACGTGGAGAAATTTAATGGTATTAATTTTATGATGTGGAAGTTGAAGATGGAAGGATGTTGATGCAAATTTCTCAAGTCCCTCAAATCCTACTACGACTACTCAAGATGATGTTATGGACCAAAAATCCAAGGGTCTAAGCAGATTGTGCTTGGAAAACTCTATTTTAATCAATGTCCGCAAAGAGAACACTTCAAAGAAGTTATGGACTAAGCTTGGTGAACTGTATCAAGAAAAATCCTTATTGAATCAGATTTTCTTGAGGAAGAAATTATATTCCTTGAAGATGGAAGAGGGTGGACAAATTGTACATCACCTAGAATCATTTAATATGTTGGTGGATCAATTGGTATCTATTGGTGTTAAGATGGACAAAGAGGAGAAATACCATATCTTACTTTGTTCTTTGTCTGATTCATGTGATTCTCGTGTTATGGCTATCAGTAGTACTTCTTTTGTTTTGAAGTCTAAAGATGTTGTGGGTGCCCTGCTTGGTGAAGAGATGTGAAGGAAGGTATCCATCAGTTTCAAAGGAAGCCCTGACTGTTCATGAAAGACCTGAGGAAAAATGCAAGAAGAATGAGAAACGCAATAAGTCCAAATCCAAAGAGAGATCCAAATCTCCTAGAAAGTCCGGAGTCATATGCTATAATTATGGTAAAACAAGTCACATCCATAAGGACTACAAAAAAGAAAAGAATAAGTTCGATTATGATTTTGAGTCTGAGAAGGAAGATGATGATGCATTCATTGCATCTTTAGCTACTCATGTAGTTAATGATGCATGGTTAATTGACTCAAGTGCATCTTTTCATATGAATTCCAATAAAGATTGGTTTTCTGAATATGAAGAATTTAATGGAGGCAAGGTGTACTTGAGTGATGATTCACATTTAGACATTGTTGGTCAACGTAAATTTAGGATCAGCTATCCTAATGGTAGAATAAAAAGGATTAGTGGTATGTTGCATATCCCTGGTTCAAAACAAAATTTATTATCTATGAGAAAATTGATAAATGTGGATGTGCAGGAAGTCTTTTCTAATGTAGGATGTGAGATGATTAAGGGATGGTGATTGCTGGAGATTTTGGGTTTGACACAAGGCACTCATTGTTGAGTGCTATGGTATGTTGCATATCCCTGGTTCAAAACAAAATTTATTATCTGTGAGGAAATTGATAGATGTGGATGTGCAGGAAGTCTTTTCTAATGTAGGATGTAAGATGATTAAGGGATGGTGATTGCTAGAGATTTTGGGTTTGATACAAGGCACTCATTGTTGAGTTTAATAGTTGTTAGGTCCTGGAGACAACTGAGAGGGGGGGGCTGAATCCGTTGTCTAATAAATTCAAACCAAAACTAATTAACCACTTAATGCTTAATGTAGGTAAACCAGTTAAGTATGCCTGTAGACAGTGTTAATAGTAAATCATTATACCAGTAAGGATTAATGCATGAAACATAAACATAAAGTCATCCACAACACATGACACTAATATTTGTACGTGGAAACCCTGTAAGGGGAAAAACTACGGTGGGAAACCTTACCCACAATCAGATGATACTACTGCAGATAGTAAGTGTACAAAAAGGGTCTGCACATGCAGAAAGGCCAATAGCCTAGAGCTCACTGCTCAATCACAAATGGGAGTCACACTGACTACAGTTGGATGGTTAAATCCAATAAGAATGTACTATACAAAATAGCATCTTCATATGCTAGATTCAATACTGGTGTAATGTTGATATGCTTCTACAAAAACCTAACTTCACCTTCAAATGATGTCTTTGTGTATGCCTCTGCTTGATCTCATATATACCTTCACTTAAATCTTTTTCGCATTCCACACTTGATCTTACAAATAAGATCTTACATTTATATCATACCCTAAGACCAATTTTAGTAGGTCATCTCTACAAGATATTACAATAAAAACATTTTACAAATAATATAATATCTGATGCAATAACCGATTAAACATGTCGGCTTAATGCATTTACAACAATAATAAATCATCTCCATAGTGTGCCATGCTGATCTAGAAAAGATAAACCTGTCGGTGTAACCCTAGATAACCTGGACCTATTTGTCGGTAAAAGCAAATATGCAAATATGACTATACCAATGATTATTACTTCAAAATAAAGTGTCCACATGATGTCTTCGACATTACCAAGTGTCTTCCATGTCATTCTAGGTACAGGTGAACAATATATCTTGTCGATGAATCATATGCCAGTAACTATTGCACAGATTACTGCTTGTCGGTGAATGTTGCTGGATCTCCAAAGTAGGTGTATTTAGTGTTAGAGTATTCGGGTATTTACTTGATTAATTAAACATTCTTTGTTTAATTATTTAAGTTCCCTTTATCTCTATTACACTTAAGCTAACTTTAGGTGCATATAATTAATTATTTTAATTAATTATTATGTGCAAACCTAGGTTTTCCCTTTTTAGGGTTTCTTGACCTATTAAAGGTTGAGTTCTTTCTTTTCATTGTAAGAATCACATTACATATTTTTGTGAATATTGAGCTCTCTCTTTTTGAGCATATTCTCTGTGTTTTGTATGTTCTTCAGATTTTGCTTCATTGCTTCTCCTTGTAACAGGTTATTCGGCTTGCAGAAGATCTTTAAGCTCCTGTGGTGTTGTATTTTCTCAACTCCTATATGGTATCAGAGCCAGATCTGTAGCTGCCTGTTCTTGTTTTGAGATTTTTGGCTTTGGAAGCAGATCTGGGGTTTCAGGAATTTTTTTGTGTACCTAGGGTTTGAGTTTTTTTTTTCTGAGCACTTTGGGCCTAAACGGACCTCACCATCGTGCTCAGAAGGCCCAAAAACCCCTATGGTCATATAAAATTTGACCTATTTTGGTTCCTGAGCCTCTGGGAGCCATTTTTTTCTCCAATCCAAGCCGTACGGCCCTGGCACGCAGATCGAGAAAAAAATTTGAAAAAAAAATTATTTTTTGCCTTTTTACGGCATGCAGGCCGAAATTTTCTTTTAAAAAAAATCTTTTAAAAAGGCGAAAAAAAAAAAGAGGTTTTTGTTTCTTTTTAAGAAAAAAAAATTTTTTGGGGCACATTTTTTGGGTACCGCAGGGTACCGGACTGACAGGCTTGTCAGACCTGTCAGTCCAGCCCCTGCGGCCCCCGCCGGCGGCCCCTCCGTCCTTTTTCGGACGCCGCCGTTGTTCCTCCGGCTCCCGTCGCCTGCGATCTCCCGCCGCCCGCGAACTGCCACCGCCGGCCGCTGCATACCGCCGCTCCGGCCCCCCGCCGGCCAGGTCTGTCGTCTCCGCCTCCCTGCGCTTCCGTCGCCGGCCAGTCACCGCCTAGCCGCCGCTCACCTTCTGGCCGCCGCCTACCAGCACTGCCGGCAGTCCGGCTCCGTCCGCTCCCCGTGTGCAGTTTTTTTTCCGGCCACCGCCTTGCCACCCGGCCGCCACCGGTGCGCCACCGGAGCTCCGCTCCTTGGCCCCCAGACCACCAACAGGCCACCAGACCCCTTTTTTGGGCCTTTTAAGGGGGGGTTTGGTTTTGCCCTATCTTGAGCAAACAGAGTCATTTTTTCGAGAACGAATAGGTGTCAGAAAGCTGGTTCCGAGGCCGACCTCATGGTGTTGGAAATTTTTTCCAATTTTTCTATTTGACTGTGTTTTTTTGCAGTCAAAGTGAGGTCTCTTTTTTGCACTCCGGGAGACGTAGAATGAGCATCCGACCTCCGTTTTTCGAAAGCTTTATATTTTCAGAAAGCGTGTTCTGTGTACTTTCCAGAAATATGGTTTTTTTTTCCAGATTCTACTCCATGCATATTTTATTCAGTTTTTTTTCTTTTCAGCACTCTGGTGGATATCGTGGTTGTTTCAGGTCCTGGGATCTCTTTTCTGAGTAGGATGTCTCTGTTTTGATTCTCGTTTCTATTTCCAGTCTTCTTATCATTGTAGCATTGTATATATGCAAACGCACTGAGATAAAGTGCCATCATGCATTGTTTACTTGGAATCTTGCATATCAAATGCCATGAGGGGGTTGATGTTTGCCTTTGTTTGCCATCTTCCTTTGTCAAGTGAGTGTTCCTTCCACGACATTCGCCTCATGATGATGTGTCTCAGCACCTTTGATGTTCTTGGTTCTTCGTCATGCAGTTGTTTTTGGCTGTCTTTTTCAGTGTTCCTGTCCCTCTCCCACTTCTGCATTATGGGGAGGTTTATCCTGTTGGTTCTAATGCTTCCGTGGTTCGATTGATTAGCTCTTCAGGCTTTGGTTTCTCATGCCATCTGTAGGTTCTAATGCTTCCGTGGTTCGATTGATCAGCTCTTCAGGCTTTGGTTTCTCATGCCATCTGTATCTTCGATTTCAGTTGTTTTGCCTTGTTTGCCTCCTGATTCGAGTAGTGTCATTTGAGGGCACTCATACAGATTACAGTCTTCTCTACCTGGTCATGTTCTAGTTCAGTGGATGTTCTTCAGATCAGCAGTTATTCTTCGACAGAGTTTGCAGGGTCTTCATGCTTCAGTGATATTTTTTCCATCTCTTTTTGGAGTAGAGTTTTATTCCCACGTGGTTTTCTCTATTTCTCCAGTTCATAGAGATTTCATTGTATTTGGGTCCCTGATCAGGCCTTGTTGCCGAGACCCATCTTTATTGCTTTCAGTAGCTGTTCTAGGTTTTAGCTTCTCCCTAAGTCTAGCTTAAGGGGGGGTGTTAGAGTATTCGGGTATTTACTTGATTAATTAAACATTCTTTGTTTAATTATTTAAGTTCCCTTTATCTCTATTACACTTAAGCTAACTTTAGGTGCATATAATTAATTGTTTTAATTAATTATTATGTGCAAACCTAGGTTTTCCCTTTTTAGGGTTTCTTGACCTATTAAAGGTTGAGTTCTTTCTTTTCATTGTAAGAATCACATTACATATTTTTGTGAATATTGAGCTCTCTCTTTTTGAGCATATTCTCTGTGTTTTGTATGTTCTTCAGATTTTGCTTCATTGCTTCTCCTTGTAATAGGTTATTCGGCTTGCAGAAGATCTTTAAGCTCCTGTGGTGTTGTATTTTCTCAACTCCTATATTTAGTAGGTGTTGACATCAATGAGAAAACCATACCAAAATACCAACAATAGAACTTCTATAAATATTAAATCTATGGATACTTCGTCTGAATATATGAGGGTTTCACCTTCAATGGATGGACATGGATTTTGGGTACCTAAGGGTGCTCTTTCTTCTGAAGAAAATTTACCTGCAGAGAAAACTATGTTATGGCACCAGAGACTTGGCCACATTCGAGAAAATGGCCTGAGGACCTTGAAAAAAAAACCTTGTTGAAGGTTTGAATGATTGTAATCTTGACTTTTATTTTTGTGAGAATTTCATTTATGGAAAAAAAACCGCATTTAGTTTTACTTGAGTTCTCATTAACCTTGTGGTGTTTTGGATCTTATTCATTCTAATATGTTGAGTCCTATAGATGTTCCTTTGATTAGAAAATTCACATATTATGTCTCATTTATTGATGATTTTAGTAGGATGTGCATATAATTTATAAAGAGTAAATCTAAGGTTTTCAGTCGTTTTAAAGAATTTAAAGCAATGGTTGAGTCATAGAATGGAAAGAAAATTAAATGTTTGAGGACAGATAATGGCAGTGAATTTTGCTCTAATGATCTTGATAGATTATGTAAAGACTATGGTATTAACAAACAATAGACAACTCTATATTCCTCATATTAGAATGGAGTTACAGAAATAATTAACGAGACACTAATGGAGAAGGCTAAGAGTATGTTGAGTGGTGCTGGTCTAGAACAAAAGCTTTGGGTTGAAGTTGTTGTTACTACTTGCTACCTGATTAGCATGTCTCCTACATCAGCTCTTGTTGATAAAATGACTATGGAATCATGGTCAAGTCACAAGCCTTCATCGAGAAATCTTAGAGTTTTTGGTTGTGAGGCATATGCACATGTGCCAAAGGAGAAGTGAAAAAAGTTCATGAACAAGGTTGTGAAATGTATCTTCATTGGTTACAATTATGGTGTAAAAGGATACAAGCTTTGGGACCCTATTTTACAAAAGGTAATTCATAGTAGAAGTGTTATTTTTAGAGAAATTAAGTCGCCTTTTGTTACATTGCAGCTAGAACAAACTAAACAAAAAGATGTGATTCAATCCCCTTCTACACCTGAAAGAGTTGAATTGACACCACTTGATAGGCAAGAAATTGAGGAGAGCTCATCTAGCTTTGAATATTCAAAAGAAGAGGAAGAACCTCCACCTTAGTTTGTTTGAAGGTCTATAAGAAATAGACAACCACCTGAAAGGTATTCACCTGATGATTAGAGATGTATTTTTTCTTTGAATACTAATATGGATGAACCTAGATCTGTAGAAGAGGTATTGGGTATGAATGATGCAGAATCCTGGAAGATTGCTATGGAAGAAGAAATGGTAGCTTTGAAAAAGAATAATACATGGGACCTTGTACCATTTCATAAAGGATGAAAGGTTGTTGGTTGCAAATGGGTGTTCAAGAAAAATATTGGTTTAGATGGAAGAATTGAGAAGTATAAAGAAAGGTTGGTTGCAAAAGGCTACTCTTAGGTTGAGGGTGTTGATTATGGTGAGATATTTTCTCCTGTTGCAAAAATGAAATCCATTAGATTTTTGTTTTCTATAGTTGTTGCTTATGATTTAGAGGTTGATCAAATGAATGTGAAAATTGCTTTTCTTCATGGTGATTTGGAGGAGAATATTTATATGACATAGCTACAACACTATTTGGTGAAAGGTAAAAGTAATTTATTTTGTAAATTAAATAAATCTTTGTATGGCCTCAAACAAAGTCCTAGGATGTGATACCAGAAATTTGATACATATGTGTTGATTTTATGGATTTGAGTGTTCTAAATCAGATCATTGTGTTTATTATAAATCTGATGGTGATCATTTCGTGTACATTGCATTATATGTTGATGATATGTTATTCATTGGTAAAGGGAAAGGTATGATTTTAGAACTAAAGTCTCAACTCACTACTAAATTTGAATTGAAAGATCTTGGTACTGCAAAGAACATTCTTGTGATGGAAATTAGAAGAGATAAAGTGAACATTAATCTATGGCTAGGCCATTGTGAACATAAAGATAGTGGAAGAACTAACAATCTCATATCTAAGGAAATGGTGAAAAGTTGTAGCTTGAGAAGAGAGTCCTTCCACATCCATTTATAATTGTGTAGGTACAAGATAATAAAAAACATTTGGTCAGTAAACAAAGTTTGATAAATTTTGAAATAGGAGGTTATTATGATAAAATTTTATGTGATATTATGCCTATGGATGCTTTTCATATTTTTGGGGAAGGCAATGCATGATGGTTATACCAAAACATACACATTGATGAAGAATAGAGTTAGACATAAATTGAAGCCATTGAGAGAGGAAATTGGTTAAGTTTGCAGAAATGTAAGCATTTGTTTAGTTGATGCAAGAAAGTTTTTAGAAGGTATGCAACATGAAAAAGTATTTTTTTCTTTGATTCCTAGGATTGACTTTGAAAATGTGGAAGATGTTCCTATGGAAATTGCAAATTTGTTGCATGAGTTTCAAGTTATTGTTTCAAATAATGTGTTAGAAGGACTCTCAATGGTGATAAAGATAAGTCATCAAATTTGTTTTCTACTGGAAGCAAATTTTCCAAAAAAATGGCATTCCATAGAATGACTCTTACAAAGAATGAAGAGTTGAATAGGAAATTTGAAGATTTACTAGAGAAAGGTTTGATCAAAGAGAGTTTTAGTCCTTTATTAATCCTTGTAATTGTTATAACCAAAGAAGGATGGAGGATTTAAGAGCTATCAATAATATTACCATTAAATATAGATTTCCATTTCTTAGAATGGATGATATGATGGATTTCTTGAGTGGAGTTGGGTACTTCACCAAAATTGATTTGAAGAGTGGTTATTGCCATATTTGAATCAAAGAAGGAGATGAATGGAAGATAGATTTTAAGACTAAAATTTATTAGAATGTTTAGTAATTCCTTTTAGACTATCTAATGCACCTAATACATTTATGAGATTGATGAATGAGGTATTGAAATATTTTTTTAGCAAATTTATAATTGTTTATCTTGATGATATTTTGATCTTTAGTAAGACTCTTTAAGATCTTTTGATTCATATTAGATTTATCTTTTAGAAGCTTAGAGATGTAAAGTTACTTATTAACCTCAAGAAGTGCATCTTTTTAATGGGGGAATTAGTTTATTTGAGCTTTGATTTTTCAAGAGACAACATCAAGATGGACCCCAAAAGCAAGTGAAAGAAATCATAGAATTACCTACTCCTAGAAGTATGATAAAGGTGAAATCATTTCATAGATTAGCAAGTTTTTATAGAAAATTTGTTAAGTGTTTCAGTAGTATTTATTCTCTGCTAACTAAGACTATGAGAGGGGACAACAAAGAGTTCAAATGAACTAGAGGGGTAGCAATAAGTTTTCATTTGTTGAAGACTAAAGTGATTACAAAATCTATTTTAAAATTTCTAGATTTCAACAAGGGTTTTCAAGTTGATTGTGATGCAAGTGGTAATGTCATTGGATCTCTTTTGAGTCAAGAAGGTAAACCTATAGTGAGAAGTTAAATAATTCTAAGAAAAAATATTTAGTTTATGATCAAGAGTTTTCATCTATTGTTCATGTTGAATGTCCCAGATAACTAAGAGGGGGGTGAATAAGTTATCAATTAAAAATTATTAAATATTTCACAATGATAGATCTAGAAAATATAGATTTTAGATGCAAAACCATGAATAAATGATATCATGAAAAAGAACACACAAGAGACACCAGATATGACGTGAAAACCCAAGAATGGAAAAACATGGAGAATGTTAGTTCCAGATATAAAGACACCTATTACGTTGACACCAGTTAAGGTGTTTTTTACAAGATGGCTCACTACTAGAATTGCTCACTGCCTAGCTCAAACCGTTTGAAAAAGGAGAGCTCGCTACCTAGAGGAAGAAAGAAGGAATCCACCACAAGAGGTACAATGACAAATCTACTACAATACTGGAAGAAAACTTAGACTCACTATCACCAATACCAAATAGTTTTTCGATAGTTCAAATAATCAGAAGACAAATGAGTGGGCGGTGAATCAGT
>NW_026730529.1:0-10526 GCF_030272615.1 Cryptomeria japonica
GCCTATAACTAATCCTTTGCATGCGGAAAGCATCCTCTCAGTGATTTATAGATATGTATTAATCAATTTTATTTAGTCATTGCCCCAATATTTCACTATTGCAAATCATTATCTCAATGTTTTATATATTATGAGTAATTAGTTTATCATTACTTGAATAAATTACTTTGATACTTTATTAAAATATTGTGTAAACACTTCATAATAAATAGTAAATTAAACACCATACTATTAAATTATTTATTGTAGGTAAAAGGCTAATTACATTAGGTTAAACTTTAATATTTGATTTATTTAATCCATTGCTAATATTTAATTAATCAAAGAGGAAAAGTAACATTACACCTCTCACACGATAAGACAATTCATGGAGGTAATCAAACCCTTCATGAATTACCAAATATTCTCTAAGCTTTTGTTGGACATTACTAAAATATATTTATGGCCCAAGATAATACTTATAGAAGGTATCTTGGATTGTAGCAATATGTCAAGGCCATCTTTTGTTAGCTATCCGATGCTCAATTCATTTTTTGCAATCAATTATTTTCTTAAGATGGCCTCGAAGAAGTTGTTTCTCCATGTGTAGTGAAAAATCTCCTAGCTTTGACAAATTCTCCTATTATTTGTACAAAGCCTTTTAGGACACTATTGTTATTGATCTCCATAAGGATTTTCTACAATCCATGTATACTAGGTCATTAGGAAATTTTATTGACAAAGGAAATATTAAATTCATACCTAAAACTAGAGATCCAGAGGGCATTAATAATTGACACCCTATCACTCTGTTGAATGTCTCCTATGCATACCGAGTCACTAGGAAATTTGATTAATGAAGGAAATATTACATTCATACCTAAAACTAGGGATCTAGAGGACATCAATAATTGGCACTCTATCACTCTATTGAATGTCTCCTATGCATATTTGGTCATTAGGAAATTCGATTAGCAAAGGCAATATTACATTCATACCTAAAACTAGAGATCTAGAGGACATAAATAATTGGCATCCTATCACTCCGTCGAATGTCTCCTATAAGGTCATTCCCAAAGAATTGGCTCTCAAGCTATGCTCAATGTTACAACTTATTTTAAGACCTAAACAAACAAGATTCATCAAATCTTGGTAAATCCTAAACAATATTATAGTGTTCAAGGAATGAAATGGGATTAGCATTCTTAATAGCCTTCTATTTTTATCAAAATCAATTTTTTTAAGACTATGACCACATAGAAAGCCCCTTCATTCTTTCTATATATGGTGAAAAGTGGATAAAACAATGTTGAAAGACTAAATGAATTCAACCACAAAACCCTAGCCTAACAACAACAAAGATCCACCATAACATATGAAGATTACCTAAGACAATGCAAATCAAATGAAATCACAAAGATTATACCATCACATGTCCAATAGGGTTTGGATCTCCATTCTTCCTATCTCCATTAATCTTGCTTGATATATTTGCTCTCAGATTTTATATGTGCACAAGAGCTCAACAAAGAATGGAAATGTGGTTGCAAATAGGATCACATATGAAAGTTCAAAGCATAGTGTAGTCAATTGATCAAGTAGTTAGGGTTTTGATAATGAAGGAAGTATCTCCTTATATAGAAGACACCATAAGAAATAGAGGGATAAGATTGAGAGGTTTAAAAGAGGTCGGCTATGATTAGAGGGTAGGTAGAGGAAATAATAAAATAATAAGAGGGTAGGTAGTGTATGAATTAAGAGATGAATGACATGTGTCATGGGTAGAAAAGATTAATGAATTAATTAAATAAATAAAGATTTATTTAATTAATAGAAGAAGTGAGATTAATTAAATAAATAAGATATTTATTTAATTTAAGAAAAGGATAATTTAAATAAATAAATGAATTTATTTAAATGAGAAATAAAGATAGAAGAGGATAAATGAATTAATTAAATAAATAAGGATTTATTTAATTAATAGAAGAATTAGGCTAAAGATAATTAAATAAATAAAATATTTATTTAATTAGACATGACAATTTTAGGTGTCTACACTTTCCATGGTACAAGACCTTGGTTTTGACCTTTCTTCAATCATTTTGGGAACCCTTTGTCAATGCCTCAACATGAATTACCATCTTATATCAACAATATTAATTTTGTATCACAAGGAATGCTTGATAATTGAGGGTAAATTCTTAATAATCATAATATTATACATGTTCCAATGCATACAAGAAGGGAACAATTACAAGGTAATTATACAATTTTGTGTAGGATGTTGTAATTAGAATACTTATGTAAGAATAATGTAATATGTGCCAACATTTCCCCCTTATTACATTGTTCTTTCGAATATGTACCTTTGTAAACACAAACTTCACCTTTCCAAGGGATACCCCTTCAGATTTAGATCACAAAACTTGTTGATTACGTAAAATAAATACAAATTTTTGAGAAGATAATTCTGTTGGGAAAATAGGTGTTGTATACCTTGCATAATAATGTTCGTAATTGTAATATTTATTTATTATGTGAGTTTCTCGTAGACATGTAATGTATATTATTCATTTGATGTTGCAAATGGGTGTGTAACATATAGAGATTCCTTGAGAATATTATCAGGGCCACTTGATGAGTTGTATTGTAACATTGTAATATTATATTGTATTTATTTAATATTAGGGAAATATATTTAAAAAGAGAAAACTTAATACCCAATATTAAATGTGGGGTCAAGGTTTAGTTAGCACATGTTTTTGTCACATGGTTTTGTGGCACACGGTTTTACATTATCACTACTTGTTTTTGTGTGAGCTTTTGTCTCTAAAAGCAAGCACATGTTTAGTGCTTAAGGTTGGTCGATGGTTTTGAGCTATCGTTATATTGAGTCCTTTAGAGGATTGCATTTGTGAAGAAAGACACAGGATGTGTGGATTAATGCTTGGAGACATGGGAATGCATTGGAGGGCTTGATGTTTAAGAGGTATTCATTGTAACTCTAAGTTATCTTATGGATAAATAATATGATGGAGTATGGATGCTTTTAGAGGTTGGGTTTTTCCCTCATGAGGGTTTTCCTCGGATATATCTTGTGTTATCTTGTGGATTGTCTATTTTGATCTTTACATTATGATGATTCTATAAGCTTTTATGCATTCTTTTCTCCCATGGGTTATGTAGGAAACAAATTGTTAGTAAGTGGGTTTAAAGCATTATTTCCTAACAATTTATTTGAAGAGATAGATCCTAAATCAAATGGAACTCCATCAAGCTACCTCATAGCCCTGATAAAAGTTTATCTCCAAGATGAATTCTTAATATCTCAATCTTAGTTCTTAAATTACTCTTAAATTAGAGACACTAAATTATTTGAAAATAATCCATATTGAGCTCTACACACATAGGTCTCCATCATCTTGTCTCTAACCCTCATAAGGGTTTTAATTATCGATCATGATCTTGTGAAATCTCTGATAAACAATCCATATTGATTTCAACACCAAACCCCTTATGTACCCAAAAATTAAACTCAACAATACATGTATTCTTTAGAAACTATCAACATCAAAAATGAAATGTAAAGGAAAGAAAGAAAGGAAAGCATAAAATAATTCTCATGAAAAACACCATCTCAAACAGAAGCCTACATAAGATGATGTAAAATCCTTTATCCTTCGATGCCTCCAACCCCCAACCTCCTCGATGACTTTGTTACACTTTGTCCATTTGATGTTTCAAACAAGTCTTTGGAGGCCTCATCCTCATAGTGAGAATTGTAAAAGGATGTTTCAAATCTATTAAACCTTGTCATTCTAATTTTTGTGTGATTGTGGCCATAATAACATGCAAGATCAAGCTCATTATTCTTATCAAAAAAATATTTCCACTACAAAGATCTTCGTAAAGAAAACAAGGTTGTATCTCAATCCCCTTATCAAATATCCTAGCTTTATGCATCATGACAAGCTTTCTTCCAAAAGTCACATATGGCTCAACCTAATGCAACATGTTCATTGTTTCTTTGTTCATATCATTAAGGATCTTCCTCAACTATAGTAGTTTCAAAAACATTCTTGTCTTGTCATATAAAGTAGAAACCCCAATTATAGTAGTTTCAAAAACAATGGTATGAACTCTTTATTATGTAAGGAACTCCATCATTTCAATTAACATAAATCACTAGATTCATAAATTCAAGCATAATTTAAATTAAAATGCATACATACACAATCTTATGAAGAAAAATTTGGATGTAGATATTAGCTCCCTTATCTATCCTTTAGTTTCATGCATAAAATGTCTATTCATTAATGCAATACAATATCCTACAATATTAAAATTTTCCTTTATATAGAAAAAACCATATTAATAATACCATTGTATTATAAGTGAAACAAAAATTGCCATTAGTGATTAAAGCTATAATCTTGTATGATATCCTATGTTTATAGTCACATTACAATACTATTAGCCACTGTTATATAGAATAAAATTGCATAGTTTGATCTACTTACATAAAAAAATGCTAATGCCTACTTTTTTCTTAGAAATAACATATTTTAAAGTATCAATTCTTATTAACAATAGAATATGACACTATATAGTTATAAATATATACAAATATTATTCCATAATTTTGGTATACTTAGGCCTCCATGCTCCCTAAGAGTGGTTTATTATTTCAATATTAACAAATAGTATCCTTGACATGGATTTTCGGTCCACTTACCTAATCAATCATCTATAATGACATATCCACAAAATAAAACATAATCATGGTATATGTTTACTGGTTAGGGGATGTCTTCGATTTCAAGAGTGAAGCATCTATTAAATAAAAAATAAATATATGATTCTAATTATATTCTACTTCACATTCTCTTCTATTATTCAAAAAGCTAAAAAGAGCTCTTCAATTTAATAGTCACGAGGTGACCAAGCGATTGTATTGAACTATAACACAGGTCGACAGATAAACTCTTCTACATATATTAATACGTTGCTTTTCATTTATACAACAAAACGTTTTCATAAGTTTGACAGGCTATAGAAGATTTTAAATCATAATTCGAATGGCTCTTATTAGTTCCTGTGCTCCTCATCAAACTATTGTGGGCGTTAGCATTATACAGTGATTAAGCATGTATTGAACAGCCAATAGCGTCGAACAGCCAATAGCGTCGTTTGATTTTTCCTTTGCTATAGTCTAATTCTACGGTTGCTACAAAAATGTGATCGGACTTTAGTGGCTGCCAGCAAAATAGGAGCGTTGGCAAATTCTCCTTGGCCGATGCGGAGGCACCTCAAACCCAATGCAAGAGAAACACTTCTCTCAATGCACTGCTCAGAGCTCTGCAGTATTGCAGATGTTTCAAGACCAAAATTATTTGCTGATTTTTCAGTTTGTGCAGGAACGTAGCGGTTTCAAGGCAAGAGGAAGAAACCTGGAGGCAACACTTAACCACCGATTAAAATTTAACGGTTCAACCAATTAAAATTTTAAATTTTCTTGTTTAAATTTTATCTGCAATGTTTACTATACTTGACTTGTTGCATAAAGCTTCATAGATTTAAAAATACTGTATTGAAAACTTCAAACATTGTCCTTAAATCATAATAATTATGTGTAATTATGTGTATTAATGTAGTTAATTTTCCTAATCTTTGTGTTTTTCCTTCAGCCTTAAAGTGTCTTAATGAGATAGTAAATAGAACAATGCCATATTATGTCATATTACGTTGTAATTATTAATAAAAAAATTTCATTTCGATTATTGTAAATACTGAATTCTGAATGCACCAACAGTAGTATGGGAATGACAGAACATTCACCTCCAAGCTCGGGATAATGAAAACATGAGAAAAACAACAAATAGAACTAGCCTTTCTGTCAATATAAACTTGACAGAAAATACCAATGAGTAACATACACTTCCATCCCTCAACATCTGTAATGCTGAAGGGCTAATCAGGATCCATTGCAAAAATACAAAAAATTCTTTTACCACCAACAGCCAGGGGAACCACTGACACTATTACAAACATTCTCTTCTTATAACCCTAAATATCAAGAAAGGTCTGAATTCCGATCGAATTCTGAGTATTTTCATCAATGATTTTGGCTTTACAAAAGTGCACATCTTTTTGGTTTGCGCGTAAGTTCAATATTGAAGTAAATGCCATTACATCTGCGAATGGATAGAGATAATATATTATCATTACATGGGTGACCATTACATGTTTATCTCCGTCTTTCAAAGATGCTTAGAGGTAGATGGCTTCAAGTATATGTCACAATATTAGGAGAGACCTCCAAAGTAGTTCCATATTGCTGGAGCTTACAGCTTTCTGGCTTAAATTGCAGGAGAACAATGATGAAGATATATATTTTAGTGTTTGCGAGAATTCCAAGTTAGTTATGTGTTTAAGTACATTTGGAATAATTCAACAAATAGTCTGACATTGTATGCATGCAAGATTAGCTTTCTTACTTGATGCACTCTTGAAGATGATAAAATAATTTGTAAGACTAAAAATGAAATAAATAATATGACCTTAATAACAATGACTAGATACCAGAATTTTTTAAGTGGATCCAATTTTAATGATTAAAGATTATGTAAGATTAAAAAGAACAAATATTACAATCACTATCAAAACAATTTAAAAAGTTCTCATTAATAATAAGATGGATGCATTCTAACCTTGTTGCTGGACTTCATGCTTTGTACCAAAGCATTGATGTCTCTGACACGTGGATGTTGCTTGCATCTTTACATGGTTGCCTCTCTATTTACCCTATTTTCACTATTGGGGACAGTTAGAAAATATTTCCTTGACATTACAAAATTGAGAGTTATTTTCGATGCAATACATAGACGAGGGGATGCTTAAAAAATGTGCCTCACGTTTCATATCAAAATTAATCTCTAGCGGTCCCAAGGATAGCTAGATGTTTCATAACAATTTCTTAGCAATTTCTACATTGTTCTTCTGGAGAAGCAACATCTTACCCTCTGATTTCCAACTATTTTCATGCTAGTTCCAATGAACTTTAGCAAGTCTTATCAGACCTTAACGAAAGGGATAGTTATAATCCAAAGCTTATTCAGCCAAGCGATTAGTAGAGTAGATAATAACTGAATGAATTTAATTCCAGATCTAAGCTTATTCTGCAGGCATATGTAAGGGTACTTAATAACCCATTTAAAAAAGTAAGATAGAATATGGGATCGATTCATGCATGGAATCGCAATGGGTTGGCTCATTTAACTGTTAAATAATAATTAATGATATCTAAGAAAAGTATGCTCTTTTCTACAGCTCATATCAATAATGCAATGGAAAGGTACCAAAGAGTACAGAGAGTCAATTATCGTAAGTAGAATTCTAAATCTATTTGAGAAATCTAAACATGATAGAGGGAGATCGCACGATACAGAAATGGTCATTAAATAAATGCTAGAGATTTTCTTGAAAATGGTCATTAACATCACGGTGCAAAGGAATAACTAATTTGGTAGTCTTGAATGCAGGTGGTGAATTCTTAAACTTACATGCAAAACCCCATTCAAATTATAAAATAATGAGATGCAGAGATATCAACACAAGAGCGTAAAAAAATGGTTATCCAGTTTTTAGTATGTATCAAGATATCAATATCTTTTATGCAAAGATGACTGGATAACCATTTCCAGAATGTAGAAAAAGATTTTTGAATTCGACTTTCCTTATATGCCTTCTGAAATCTCATGAAAATTGCAAAGACAGATAGAAATGTTCCTTTCTTTTTTCAGTGATAAGCAAACATTGATTTGAAAATTAAGCACAGAAAGAGCACTTACCTCATCGTTCTTGTTTACCCTAGAAGCATTCGATGGAAAAGAAAAGTAATGTGTTTTGTCGCTAATCCTAACTTCCTTCATCGCTATTTTGTGGTACTTCTTTTTAATTCTTTCCAGCGATAGGCAGAGTGAAAAGATGAATGAATTCCCCCTTTGTATCTGCTTCCTTCATCCTCCTCCATGCGCAGCACCCCCATGCACCTAAAATTATTAGATCCTATAATAAAGCAACTAATTTTTCTCCCCATGCACCTAAAATTTAGCATGCAAAAGGCACGAAAAAGATTCATTTCCAGAAACAGCTCCACGAATTTGACAAGTTATATGGTCATTTTTTCACTTTTGGATCTTATGTGACAACTTAAAAAATTATTAGATCTTATGCATTAACATGTTATATATGACACTTCAAATTATTAATAAATTGTAAAAAATTATTGTAGATAATATATATTATATAATATTTTAATTTTAAATATTGATATATATTATTTTACAAAGTTTATTATAAAAATATAAATTTATTTAAAAAATAGTGAGATATATTTGTTTCTAATTTTATAATATTTTAATATGAATTTTGAAAATAATTTCTATTTTCTTATATGAATTTAGAAACTTAGTCAATTTATTTTTTAAATATTTTAAGAAGATTGTCTCAAATATCAATTTAGAAACTTGTCATAATTGAAATACTAAAACATAAATATTTCTAATTTTTAAAATATTTTAATACAATTTTAAAAGTCATTTCTATTTTCTATTATAAATATGAATTATGTTCTAATTCTTTTTTATTTATCAATAAAATATATGTTTGTAATTTTACTTCATTTTTATTTTTAAATAATATTTTACATGTAATTAATATATTGATTTTTATTTAGGTACTTCAAAAATATGTCTTCAAAGAGAAAGAGACAAGCTACCATTAGAAAAATGTATAGGTGGACCAAAGAGAGAAGGGTTTTGGTAATTCAATGTTAAATGAAAAGTCTCATAATAAGCATTTGAAAGAAATATTTAAATTTTTTTTGGGGGACCACTTTAGATAATGATTCAAGTGAAGAAACATATCAATTTGGGGAGGGTTCAGATATTAATGTAAAATGAAAAAAAAGCATGATAGTAAGATAGTAATGAAATGTAGCTATTGTGACAAGGAAAAAACACCGAGGATGGATTTTTTTGACAATTATTATTTTTCTTAAAACATCAAATGAAAGAAATTGAAATTATAAAACCCTTTACTATAGGCAATATTTGTCCTCTAAACCCACCTACCTAGCCTTATTCTAGTGGAGATGGATTGAACATGGAGAAAAATTTAGAGTTATGGGCATACCTTTTGCTTTTCACACTAGCCCTTTTAATCTTTGGCTTGTTGTCCTAGCAATATTTGAGAAGAAACTTCAATAATGGATTACCAAGACCCTCTCTTTAGTTAGTAATCTTCAAATGTGCTCCAAAATTTTAGTTGGCACATTTACTACTCCTACTGCTGGGATCCTTTTAACGCCTATTTGAAAGTTGAAAAGATCTCCAAAGATTTTCTTTGGTCCTCCAATGATGACCATTATGGTTTTCACTAGGTCTCTTGGGAATTTAGTTGTTTACTATGGGAATACATATGGTAGCTTGGGATTACTTTATATTCACCGAAAGGATATGGCCTTATGTGTTAAATAGATAATTAGGCTCTAACTGGAAATGAAGCTTAGATCATTGTTGCATGCTATTTCATTTACTCTAGCTTCCCTTATGTTTGTTCAGCTTGGAAAGGCCTCAACATTAGCACTCTCCTTACCATAAAAGAATAAGTTCACATACAAGGTAATTTATTTATCAAAATCATTGGGAAGCTCTCAAACCATTAATCAATGCTCCACATGATGGTATTAGTTATTCAATAGTCAAAGTCTCTTAAGTCATTGGCTCTCTCACCATGGACAATATTTTTGAGATTCTTTAAAAGAGGAATTACAACCTTACCATCTCTGATCCATCTAGTCACCGATAATTTACTCCCTTGGCCAATTTTTAAAGTGAAATTTTTACTATCCAATTAAGGCTAGAGGACATGCTACACTGCTCTAGATTTGATTCCCCTATCCTTATTGAACAAATTGGGAGTGCATTATGTCAAAACCTATTGAAAAAATTGAAAGGGTATCCAAACACTCCCTTTTATAGTTATAGATCCATTAAGGAATGTTCTTGTCTCTCATCTCATCTAGATATGGTGGACCATCTTAATTTTTGCTAGCAATTACAATACTCTAATGAGTGTAGTATAGTAAATTGTATACCCTCACAATTTCATGGTAAATGAGAAGAGAGAGAGAGAGAGAGAGAGAGAGAGAGAGAGAGAGAGAGAGAGAGAGAGAGAGAGAGAGAGAGAGAGAGAGAGAGAGAGATGAGTAATTGGGAGGAAGATTATAAGAGATAAGACATCACTAATTTTGACAGAAAAGCCCCCAAGCTTAAGATCTCAACTCATACAATCATGTACAAGGGAGGAAATACAAAATAAAAGCAAAGCAAAGCCAAACAAAAGGAAAAAAAATAAAAGACACATAAAAGAGGTTAGTACTAAAAAAACATGGCTACAAGTCAACTAGCTAGAGAGACCTCAATAATTAAAATGTTTCAGTTGGTAATATCATTTCTTGAATGCTATTATAAGAGCACAAGTGA
>NW_026730530.1:0-10492 GCF_030272615.1 Cryptomeria japonica
GAAAAGTATGTTGCCTTGTGATATTTTGCATGTATCCCACCTTCACACATGAACTTTATGCATGCATTCAAGATAGTCCATTAATTGTACCAAGAAAGTGAGAAAATGATTGCTTAACAAAATTTCCAAATGAAAATAGATAACAAAAAATACATACTTAATAAAATTATATAGCCATCAATTTTAGAAGATGTCTATAATTTTGTTAAATTGATTACAAATGTTAGTATGGATGTAAATTTGGAATAATTCACTCTACTCATTTCAATATATATATGTTCTCTCTCTCTCTCTCTCTCTCTCTCTCTCTCTCTCTCTCTCTCTCTCTCTCTCTCTCTCTCTCTCTCTCTCTCTCTCTACATTCTTTTTCCAAATGCATGATTAGAAGACAATGACACATGACGAACTCATTAAATCCTTGAACTTTTACATTTTAGAAATTATTCTTGTACATTTAAGTCGTAATGAATGCTTGCTGTACAACTAATTTGAAGTTCGCGTACCTACTTTAATTAATCAATTTTAATAGATAAAAACTTATAAAAAGAAAAAGTCTCATTGATTCTTTTTATTCACATTCTTACATTTAATTATTACAAATAATATAAAACATTAATTAATTTATATTATTTATTAATTTAAAATAATTATACTTGTATATACATACTATTAAATTAACTCAAAATAAATAAAAAAATCATTTCCTTTACCCTTTTATCTAAATGTATTTTTTAATAGCACATTTATAATCAATTTTTTATTACAAATATAGAAAAGTGCATAAGATAACATGTAATAATATCTTTAAATAATTGAATTTTTTTAAATTCATTTGAATATAGTGGGGGGAAAAATGTGTGGGCAAGAGTCTTAGACTATCGTTCAAACATTGAATTTTCATTGCTCCAACTTTATTAGACAAGTTTGTGTTATTTTCCTTGCTCCAAATTTATTAGACTAGCTTACATATATTTGATTTTAATCACACACATATATATAATACACCGAAAGATATCCTTCTCGAGGCACCTATCTTCATATTTTAGAGTCCGGGGTACATGATAAAAATAGGTGCCTCGAGAACGATATCTCTCGGCGTATTATATATATGTGATTAAAATCAAATATATGTAAGCTAGTAGCAGTCGCAACACAACATGGGAAACAATACAAAAATTCAAAATAGAACTATATAATATTATATTATTAATATTTGTTGCAATAATATGCAGTATTATTATTATAATAATAATAATAATTATTTTCTACGTGTTTGTGTAATAATATTATAATATACTATTATTATATTATAATAATGTTTTAATTATTATGATATTATTTTATAATTTATTTAAAATAATACTCATAATATAAATTTGAAATATTTTAAATGTATGATATTATTATTTTAAATTATTTTTAGTTAAAATATTATTTTTATAGTTTTATTAGTAATATTATATTAATAGAGTGCTATATGATAAGTATAATACTATTATATTCTTATTTTAAAACTGTAATATTATTTTATAGTTATTAAGTGTATAATATTAGGGTCAGGGTTTAAATCTTCGTTAAAGTTAGGGTTATGATTATGGTTAGGGGTGGGACTATGGCTATAGATAATATTATGATCATGATAGTATAACAATTATGATCAGATCTAGTTAAAGATTAGGGTTAGGGTTAGGGCTAATATCATAGTTAGGTTTATGCATAGGATTAGGTTTTGCATTAGAGATATAATTATAATGAGGGTTAGGGTCATAATTATAATGAGGGTTAGTATTATACTTAGGATTAGGGTTAGGGTTGGGGTAAGGGTTAGGATTGGCATTAATCTTAGTGATTGTAATTAGGGTTAAGGTTAAAGATTATAATTACTAATTATAAATAGAGTTAGGGTTAGGGTTACCGTTAGAATTATAATTAGGATTAGGGTTAGGGTTAGGGTTAGGGTTAAGATTGCAATTAAAGATAGTACATGATGATAGCTATAAGAGTTAGGGTTTGTGTTAGGATTAGGGTTGGGGCTAGAATAGGGTTAGGTCAAGGTTAGAATTATAATTAGGGTTAGGGTTCGGGTTAGGGTTATAATTATAATTAGCGTTACGGTTAAAGATTATAATTAGTGATTATAATAAAAAATAGGGTTAGGGTTAGGGTATCTCTTGGCGTATTTTGTATAGATTAAATTAAAATTTAAGCTATATATGCTAGTGGCAGTCACTTGGTGCAACATGGAAAACATAAAAAAATCAATTTATATAATTATATGTATCTTTTTATTAAAATAAATTGCATTATAATATTCCTATATTATTATATTATTATATGAGGATACATGAAATTTTATGTATCTATTTAGACTATCTTTAATAATATATGTGTTGCAAGATCAAAGCAAATACTAAAATCTAAGATATTTTAAACTTTATTTAATGGCGAGTATTACGGTTATGGTTAACATTAGGGCTAAGGTTAGTGTTATGATCAGGGATAAGGTTTACATCATGCTTTAGGTTAGGGTTATGATAATGGTTAGGGTTTATATCATGGTTAGGTTTAGCATCAATGTTAGGGTTTTGGTTTTGGTTTAGGATTATGGTTAGAGTTAGGGTTATGGTTACAGTTTAATACATTTTTTTTTTTTGATCTTTCTAAATACAAAAAATATATATATTATTTTTGAAATATTTGTGTAGCATGTAATTTTGATTTTTTGAATTTCAAAACATTATATGTTTATGTTTGAGATTTAGAAATATAGAAAATCATTTTGAAAATTAAGATTCTTTCTTTCCTTTTCCTATCAAAATATTGCTCTTATTTTTCTATTAAAATATTCCTTTTATTTTTATTATTGAAAAAATAAAAGATCTAAATAAAGGTTGATGATATCTTAATAGAGTGCTACTAAGAATGCATTGGTTGAATATATTTACATTGCATTGAGAATTTCTAAATGAGTTTTAGAGAACAAACAATAGAAAAACATGCATACAACTCTGTAAAAAAAATCAAATCAATCATATTTGTTTGGTTGTTC
This sequence comes from Cryptomeria japonica, assembly GCF_030272615.1. Lineage (NCBI taxonomy): Eukaryota > Viridiplantae > Streptophyta > Pinopsida > Cupressales > Cupressaceae > Cryptomeria > Cryptomeria japonica. The sequence goes on from NW_026730530.1 coordinate 3,050, forward strand.
CTATAGTTTATTTATTCTAAGGATTGATTTATTATTCTACCCATAGAAATTGAGTGCGAAATTCGCTTTCTATCATCACTTGGCTTCCATCTAGCATATTTGAACAACCACAAATATTGAAAGAATTCAAGATTTTCCCAAAAAATGATGAGAATAAACTAACCATCTTCAATTTTTGTGTCATTTCACACATACATGCATTCCAAATGTGGAAGTGTACATATAGATATGATTTGAAAAACAAGAAAAACATATTGTATAGAAGAGCTAAAATTAGATCCATAATTTAGAATACCTTTTGTTTTCATAACATGAGCCTACTCATATAACATGTGCCTGCAAATAGTATCTAAATATGCCCCCAAATCATGAACCTGTATGCATCAACATTTGAATAAAATTTTAAAAGAAGAGTACATAAGCAAAAACCAAATGTCTTGGCTCATAACTTCAGTCTTATAAAGTTTAAGGATGCTTAATCCAATAACCATAGCCAAAAAAATGCACAACAGAATTTAGAATGGACATTATGGTGTACATATATCCAATAAACATCTCTTTTGAAATAATGTAACAAATATATATTTGGAAAAAAAAATGTCACTCTCAAATATTATATTTAATCTTCTGACACAACAATATCAATAATCATTTAACTCCTTCATATAAAGGATGTGCATTGGTTCTACTTCATAAAATAATGTTCTAATTAAACTACTTGATTTGCACAGAGTGAGTTTTCCTTAGGAAAAGACTCTTGAAAGTTCCTAGAGATTAATAGAATGTGAATATATATCCTCTCCCACTCTTGCTCCAATTATGGACATTATTTTCTGAAACTCATATATGAACATTATAATATGATATCTAATGAACCTGGGAAACTAATATAATAGCCTACCTGCACACTACTAAGATCCAGAATTATAATTATTTTTTGAAACTCGTAGAGACATTATTTTCAGATTATACAAGAAAAATCTTAAGATAAATAAAAGAGCTTTAAAATAATTTTTAAAATCTAGAAACAAAACAGAAGCTTGGAAATAGAAAAAACTAACAACAAATCAAAATGAGGCATACCTGATCTGGGTGAAACTCCAAATTTTCTGCAAAGTAGAGACACAAAAAAGTTTCTGGCACAAAAGAAAATTAAATACAGTCCTTTAAGTGTCAGAAAAAAAGAGATTACAATGTTCATTAAAAGAATTGGTTATATATTTATGAATCACAAAATATAAAGAACAAAACTTATAGGATAGATTACTCATAAAATCTAAAATTTTACAAACGAGAGAAGAAAAACGCATACTTTGGTGTGTAGTGTTAACAATATTGTGATTCCCAACTCCATCCATGCATTTCCCAACTTATGAATGTAACCTATATTTCCATATCTGTCTAGATTGCAAACAAATTAATCACAACAATGTTTTCATTTAATAGGACCTCTAGCAACCTGAGCTAAAATCTATGTATTGCTTGTTGGCAAGGGCACCACTTTTGACATCAAATGCTCATCTCGAGAGCACCTTGCATGCATAGAAAAGCAATCTGGATTACTCTTAATATCTCTTCTTTATTCACCTTCAGATCTTCCTCAATTAATCTTCGCTCTCCTAGGATAAAAGCCTCATTTTTCTTGTAGATACTACATGTCTGTATACAAATCAAATGCTTCATCAGAAGGTCATTTGGATAGTCATTCAAATGAGAGAGAGTTCTATGTAGCAATCACTTTGTACAAAGTAAAACCAAACAAAGAAATGTAAAACAATAACCTACTTGTAGACACCCAAATCTATCTACTTAATTAAATGAATATTTAGTATTTATTTGATTATTTAACCATCGATCGGCAATTAATATTTAATTAATTCATCTTAAACCTCTTCTCCTATTAATTAAATAAATTATTCAATTTATTTAATTTAATTCATTAAACCATATTCTGACAATTAATTAAATGAATAAAGCATATTTGTTTAAATAACCCCTCTCCACATTTAAATAAATCATCATTTATTTAAAATCCCTAAAACCCTCCCACTTGCATTCTCCTACAAATGCAAGTTGCATGATTTTAGTTGAAATAAATGAATTTTATTTTAATTAAAATCCCTTTTTATCCTCATCCATTTGCTCACTAACCCCCTTCTAGATTCTTCTAAACCCCTTCTAGGCTCTTCTAACCCCTTCTAATTAGCCTAATCCCCCTCTCTAATCATTTTCACATCCCTTAAGAAAGGACACTTCTCAAAAAAACCTCCAAAGTCTTCAATAACCATTAAAGGCTTTGTGTCTCCAACAAGCTAACATCAAAAGTCTTCAATAACCATTAAAGGCTCTTACATGACCATAAATGGTTAACTCAAACTTAACCTTATGTTAGAGACTTTATCTCTAACTCAACCATCTTTTAACTCATGGGTCTCTTCAAGCATTCATTGCTTTGACCATGGTTATCCCTTTTACTCTTGCACAAGAGTTTATCCCTTGGATAATAGATTTATCTAATAACCCAACCCACATGAGGTTACCCTCATGTCTCCTCAGGCATTAAATGTTCCTTCTCTCTCCTCTCAATCCATCACATGTTGACACTTGTCACCATGGGATTGGGTTGAAAGCCATCACATGGATCCTAAACCCATCAATCTTGACCCTTCACAAGCCTACTCAATCTTAGTCATTTGATCAACATTTTTCCCTATAAAAGGACCTCATTCCCGAAGCAAAAAAAGGCAATTAGAGAGAATTTAAGAGTATTGTTATTATAGTAAAATCCACATAGATATTAGGAGATTTTTCATAGAAATCCTTCTACACTTGCATAAGCATTTGTTTTTCATTTACAACCATCTTGAATCTTCATATGGCATCCATGGATAGTGCTAAAAGCTGAGAGCTACACTCATTTGGGACTTGGAGAGGAGAGGAACAAGGAAGAGCCAACATCATCATGCATAGGAGGGAGTATTAGAGTTGTCTAGTTCTTTAGTTTCCTATTTGCTTTGTTACTAATCTTTCATGACCATAAATGGTTAACTCAAACTTAACCTTTGGTTAGAGACTTTATCTCTAACTCAACCATCTTTTAACTCATGGGTCTCTTAAAGCATTCATTGCTTTGACCATGGTTATCCCTTTTACTCTTGCACAAGAGTTTATCCCTTGGATAATAGATTTATCCAATAACCCAACCCACATGAGGTTACCCTCATGTCTCCTCAGGCATTAAATGTTCCTTCTCTCTCCTCTCAATCCATCACATGTTGACACTTGTCACCATGGGATTGGGTTGAAAGCCATCACATGGATCCTAAACTCGTCAATCTTGACCCTTCACAAGCCTACTCAATCTTAGTCATTCGATCAACATTTTTCCCTATAAAAGGACCTCATTCCCGAAGCAAAAAAAGGCAATTAGAGAAAATTTTAGAGTATTGTTATTATAGTAAAATCCACATAGATATTAGGAGATTTTTCATAGAAATCCTTCTACACTTGCATAAGCATTTGTTTTTCATTTACAACCATCTTGAATCTTCATATGGCATCCATGGATAGTGCTAAAAGCTGAGAGCTACACTCATTTGGGACTTGGAGAGGAGAGGAACAAGGAAGAGCCAACATCATCATGCATAGGGGGGAGTATTAGAGTTGTCTAGTTCTTTAGTTTCCTATTTGCTTTGTTACTAATCTTTCTTGATATGCTTTTATGGATTCATTTTCATGTTATGCTTATGGTTGAAAGTTTACTAACATGATTTCTTTATTGTCCACTAATCATGTTTTCATAGCATCATTTGGTGAACCTGATGTGAATCGAACTTTTAATCATTTTGAAATTGCAGGATTTTCACGTACAGAATAGCGTTTTAGCGCTTTCATCATGCGCAGTAGCACTTTCGTCCTGAACTAGCGCCTCTGGTCTCTCTGAGTGTAGCGCTTTTGTCTTCTGTTAGCACTTTCGGTGTTTATTATAGTACTTTTTGCTATATCAGCGCTTATGTTCTCTATTATAACACTTTTAGTTTATTCTAGCGCTTATGTTGTTAGTTATAATGCTTTTGAGTTCTGTTAGCGCTTCTATCTTCTAGCAGATTAGCACTTTTGTATCAGGCAGAGAGCTGATAATTGTAAGAAAAATGAAATTTTAGGCTTGTCAAGTCAACCATCTTGCCTAACCTTTTGAGTGGCTTTTGCAGGTTTAAGAATTTGTTGCAGGTTTGGAGGAGTTAAATTAGGAACAATTTTAGTCTTTGAGTTTAAAATTAATCTTTCATGTTTTTTTTTCAAACAAAGGGATTAAAATGAACTTCATGGTCTTTTGGTGCAGCTAAAATAAATTTCACTTTCACTTTGTTGCTTAAAAAAAACTTAATCTTTCATGTTTTTTTTCAAATAAAGGGATTAAAATGAACTTCATCGTCTTTTGGTGCAACTAAAATAAATTTCACTTTCACTTTGGTGCTTAAAACAAAATCAATCTTTCTTGTTTTTTAAACAAAGGGATTAAAATTAACTTCATTCTCTTTTGGTGCACTTAAAATCAACTCCATTTTCAGTTTGGTGCATAAAAAGAACCTCACATCTACCTTCTTGCCGTGGATAACTTTAAGAAACCACCCACCAGGAAAAAGTGTAAAATCCTGGCGAATTAGACATTATTTTTGAGGGGAAATTTTCATATTGATGGCAAAAAAAAATTTCAAAATAGGGAAAAAAAATATTTTGTATTGGCGATTTTTTTCTAAGGTACAAAAAATTCCATAAATTTCTGGCGAATAATACCTTGTTCTATGCAGAAAATATATATTGTAGGAGGCGAATATTTTTCATTTAAAGGAACAAATATATAATTGTATGGGCGAAAAATTTTACTCCGAAGGAAAAATTATTTAAGTGTATTGGCAATTTTTATCCACTGCTTGAAAATTATTTAATTTGTTTGGTGAATATTTTGTTATTTATGGAAAAATATATAATTTATTGGTGATTTCATGAATTTATTTCCATTAATAGACAAGGCACATCACATCACATTGGTACATCACATTGAGTCCGGAGAACTGGGCTCTACACGATGTATCAATAAGCATAGCCTTTTTGACATGTGAAGGGTGACACATACCTAAAATCCATCAATTATTTTAAGCTGTTCGATGATCGTAGATCAATGGCTGAATTTTTATTTCGGCTCAATTTTTTGAAGGGAACATAGCTCACCAGAAAGTGCCTGAAATGGAATTAGATTCAATAGACACGTATCAAATGTGACTTGATAATTTCAGTCATTTAATATATATCTAGTCACTAGCTGCAATCCACTCTGTCCCCATGACTTCCAATGTGGTACTTGCCAACTTGGTACTAGTTTATAGTTGTTTCCAATTTCGCACACTAGTGCATTTATGAGAAATATTTGTAGAGATACGAAAGATTTAACGAAATTTAAAGCAATTAATATGGTTAGAGAAGTGATTATTACAATCAATAGCTTCAACTATTTATATACGATCTCTGCTTCTTTCATCTTCAATTAGCCTTTGCCATTTGGTAGATAAATCGTCGGAGCTCATGATATTTAAATTCTGCCTCTGGTTTCGGTTTATAGGCTCCCATGGACACTCCCATCTGCTTGAGAAGCATTTCTGTAGAGGACCAAAGGGCCTTTCTGGGCTCCATTAGAGACCTAACCCTCCAATCAGTCTACAAGGAGGTTGGGTCGTTCACCAATGAGGCTGTGCAGATGGTACTGGGCAGAGACTTTCTGTGAAAGAAAAATAGATACCATGTTAACACGGACATCACATCTCGATTCTTGGCATCTCTTCTGGCCCTCGAAGGAGACAAGGTGGACATGTTGATGTTGTTGAGGAAGGTGTTTAAGGAAGACTTCCTTGGAGACAACATTACTATTGTCGTCCTTGCAGAAGTAGGGGTGGGGATCCCTTAGGCTAGTGAATTATCCAAGCTTCTCCTCCCTGACCAAATAGTACCAATGGCTAGGCAACCGTTTCTTTTGAACCTGAATGCAGAGCAGTTGACGCATCACAGGAAATGGGCGCAGATTGGTAGGGACTTTCTCCGAAAATGGTTGCTCCTGGATGACTTTCCAAACTACATGTTGCTTGAAGAATTCTCTTAGCTTATGCTGTCTGAAGAATTCTACATGGAAGGAGGGCCAGATTCTTAGGGTAAACCATCCAATACCTGTGCCCTAGCCCCGAGCCCCTAGTAGTAATTTTTTTGCCTATGTCCTCGAAAGTTCGAAACCTTATAGGCTCAGTGGCTCACTAATTTTGGCTTTAAAGTTTTTGAGGGACTCAAGTCTCAGAAATGTAAAAATTGTAAATTTCCAAAGCATAAATATTAATGATAATTTTTCAAATTCCAGTTTGTTTCACTTGGCCTCTTAGAGTCTTATGGATATAAAAGTGCTTTCTATTTCATTTTAATGAATTTTTTTCAAATGGTTTTTGTCTATGAGCTACGTTATTTCAATATTTTATTAAAATAATAAATAAATTTAATACTAATCAAAGAGGTAGTGTATGTAGGGCTTGCCTCTGGTATTCGGTATTTCTGCTCACCTAATTTGATTGTCACGCTACGAGGCCTGGACTCATAAACACCATGTCGCTGGTACATATATGGTTGTCCCAAAAGAACATCACAAACATCTAAAAGAGCCACATCATAGATTACCTCATCTTTGAAAGGCTTTATAGAGTATGAAAGGTGACATTGCTGGTGCACCTGGATATCTCTCCCTTGACTTACCCATCCCATTGAATAGGGTTGCGGGTGTGTTGTTGTTTTCAAATTCAGTCTCTTCATAGTCTCTACTAATATTAGGTTATTTTGACTTCCGCTATCAATGATAAAGTGCATGGCTTTTCCCCTGACCCACATTTGTGAGTGGAACAATCTCTCCTCATCCTCTTGAGGCAATATCTTTGTAGTACCTACCGTTGCATATCGATTAGCCTCAATGACCTATTCATGACTTTCTTCTATGAAAGATTCTGCCATCTTAGGTTCTTCCTTGTCCTCATGTGTCTCCATCATTAAGCTTTTTATGGTTCTGCAATCTTTTGTGTTATAAGAGGGACTCTTATGGAATTCACACCACATATCATTCTCTTGTGTCTTCTTGATACTCCATGTCTTTTTTGTTGGTGAATTGGGAGAGGGTTCCTTAGAGGTTTGTTTCCATGTAGTTTTTCTACCTTCACCCTTCCATCTGTTGTTTGCAAAGTTATCCCTCCTTCGTTTTTTTTTGAATTTCTCCTCAATTTTTGTAGCAAATTTGTATGCACTAGGTAAAGTCTCTATGTACAAAAATTCCATTTCAGTTTGGATATACCTGTGGAGTCCACTCTGATATTTCAAAACTCGGTGCTTCTCACAATCTTTGATGCCAAGCTTTGCTGC
>NW_026730531.1:0-10484 GCF_030272615.1 Cryptomeria japonica
GATATAATATGACCTATGATGTCATAATAAGACCTATGATGACATAATAGGACCTATTACATCATCATAGGTCATATTATGTCATTATTAGTCCTATTATGACATAATACCCTTTAATGGGTCCTACAAAGGGGTATAATGTTAGATCCTCTTAAGGGGTCTTATGACATTATAGGACCTATTATGACATAATAGGTCCTAATATGTGATAATCGATCTTATTATGTCATAATAGATCCTACTAAGGGGTCTTATGTCATAATAGATCCTATTAAGGAGTCTTATGACATAACAGGACACTATTAAGACATAATAGGTCGTTTTATGACATAATAGGTCATATTATGTCACAATAGGACCTATTATGTCACAATAGGACCTATTATGTCACAATAGGTCCTATTATGTGACAATGTGACCTATTATGACATAATAAATCATATTATGACATTATAGGTCTTATTATGTCACAATGTGACCTATTGTGACATAACATGTCGTATTATGACATTATAGGTCATATTATGTCACAATAGGTCTTGTTATGACATAATACCCCTTAACTCTCTCTAAAAGTACCATATCTCTCTCAACCAACTTATCTTTCTCTACATATGTCATAATAGGTCCTACTAAGGGGTCTTATGTCATAACAGGTCCTAGTAAGAGGTATAATGTTATAATAGGTCCTCTTAAGGGGGTCTTGTGACATAATAGGTCATATTATGACATAATAGGTCGTATTATGTCATAACGGGACCTATTATGTCACAATGGGACCTATTATGACATAATAGGTCATATTATGACTTGTTAATGGGTATTATGTCACAATAGGTCCTATTATGACATAATACCCATTAACAAGTCCTAGTAAGGGGTATAAAGTCATAATAGGCCCTTTAAGAGGTTTTATGACATAATATGACCTATGATGTCATAATATGACCTGTGATGTCATAATAGGACCTATGATGACATAATAGGACCTATTATATCATCATAGATCCTATTATGTCATTATTAGTCCTATTATGACACAATACCCTTTAATGGGTCTTAGTAAGGGGTATAATGTCATAATAGGTCCCCTTAAGGGGTCTTATGACATAATAGGACCTATTATGACATGATAGGTCCTCTTAAGAGGTCTTATGACATTAGAGGACCTATTATGACATAATAGGTCCTATTATGTGATAATAAACCCTAGTATGTCATAATAGGTCCTGCTAAGGTCCATCTTATGTCATAATAGGTCCTAGTAAGAGGTATAATGTCATAATAGGTCCTCTTAAGGGGTTTTATGACATAATAAGTCCTATTGTGTGATAATATATCATATTATGTCATAATAGGTTCTACTAAGGGGTCTTATGTCATAATAGGTCCTAGTAAGAGGTATAATGTCATAATAGGTATTCTTAAGGGGTCTTATGACATAATAGGACCTATTATGACATAATAGATCATATTATGTCACAATAGGACCTATTATGACATTATAGGTCCTATTATGACATTATAGGTCCTATTATGTCATAATAGGTCCTGTTGTGACATAATACCCCTCAACTCTATCTAAACATACCATCTCTCTCTTCCAACCAACTTATTTCTCTACATATGTCATAATAGGTCCTACTAAAGGGTCTTATGTCATAATAGGTCCTACTAAGGGGTCTTATGATATAATAGGTCGTATTATGACATAATAGGTCGTATTATCACATAATAAGTCGTATTATGTCATAATAGGACCTATTATGTCACAATGAGACATATTATGACATAATAGGTTGTATTATGACATTATAGGTCCTATTATATCACAATAGGTCATATTATGACATAATACCCCTTAACATGTCCTAGTAAGGGGTATAAAGTCATAATAGGTCCTCTTAAGGGGTTTTATGACATAATATGACCTATGATGTCATAATAGGACCTACGATGACATAATAGGACCTATTACATCATCATAGATCATATTATGTCATAATTGGTCCTTTTATGGCATAATACCCTTTAACAGGTCCTATTGAGGGGCATAATGTTATAATAGGTCCTCTTAAGGGGTCTTATAACATAATAGGACCAATTATGACATAACGGGTTCTCTTAAGGCGTCTTATGACATTATAGGACCTATATGACATAATAGGTCCTATTATATGATAATCAATCCTATTATGTCATAATAGGTCCTACTAAGGGGTCTTATGTCATAATAGGTCCTAGTAAGAGGTATAATGTCATAATAGGTCCTCTTAAGGGGTATTATGACACAAAATGACCTATTATGTCACAAAAGGACCTATTATGACATAATAGGTCGTATTATGACATTATAGGTCCTATTATGTCACAATAGGTCTTGTTATGACATAATACCTCTTAACAAGTCCTACTAAGGGGTATAAAGTCATACTAGTTCCTCTTAAGGGATTTTATGACATAATATGATCTATGATGTCATAATAGGACCTATGATGACATGATATGACCTATTATGTCATCATAGGTCCTATTATGTCATAATTAGTCCTATTATGACATAATACCCTTCAATAGGTCCTACTATGGGGTATAATATAATAATACATCCTCTTAAGGGGTCTTATGACATAATAGGACCTACTATGACATGACATGTCCTCTTAAGGGGTCTTATGACATTATATGACCTATTATGACATAATAGGTCTTACTAAGGGGTCTTAAGTCATAATAGTTCCTATTAAGAGGTATAATGTCATAATAGGTCCTTTTGAGGGGTCTTATGACATAATAGGACCTATTATGATGTAATAGGTTGTATTATGTCACAATAAGACCTATTATGACACAATATGACCTATTATGACACATTAGGACCTATTATGTACCAATGGGACTTATTATGACATAATAGGTTGTATTATGACATTATAGGTCCTATTACGTCACAATTTATAATATCTTCTAAAATCTAGAATCTTTATATTATAACTCCTAGAGATCTGAAACCATTCTCAAACATCCTGCTAATATATACATAAATTATAACTTAAAGTATAAGAAAGGAAAAAGACAAAGGGAAATATGACTTAAACTTAAATTTAATATTTCATGCATATATAGTTTGTTTGTTTTTTTTGTTTTTTTTTAAATTTAAAATAAATAAATAAATAAATTAAAAAAAAAAATTAAAAAGGGAAACGGGATCCCGTTTCAAAACGAGATCCCGTTTGCTAAACATTTTTTTAATTATTTTAAAAAACGAAACGGGATCCCGTTTTGTAAACGAGATCCCGTTTCTAAAAATTTAAACTTTGGTTCGTTTATAGCTTCGGTTTTGGCTTGGGAAATGGCTTGGAGAGCCGACCCTTAGGCTTGGACCTGGTTTGACCTGCAACTTGAAGGCCAAATCAATCTTCATATAAAATAATGACTTCAAAAATATATATCCGAACACCAAATTTTTCAGAATTTTTTTAAACAATAAAAACCCATTATAGTAGAGACTATCTAGATTCTAAATATGTAATTTTAAAAAAAAATCAATCAATATTTTTATTTTTGAAATAATTACTAATAAAAGAGGTCTATAAACTCGAAATAACATGGTTTTTTTATTTTTTAATAACTTTTTTGTTTCTTAGTTTTTTGAAAAAAAAATTATATGGCATCAAACTAGAGACAATTCTATACAGTTTAAAAAAAATAAAAAATGTTAAGTTTAGGTCAAATTATGCTTGCCGCACACAAGAATTTTTCAAAACAATGATTATGCCCAATAAAAAATTAACAAAAAAAAAAATGCAGAAAAAAATTACAAAAAAATATTCTCATCAAAGGTGAGTGAGTTATAGATCTTTTCCCAAAAGGATTTATAAAAAATAGTTTCATTTAGGTCAAATTATGCTTGTCGTACACGGGCATGGTATGGCCCTAAAAAGTGACTTTTAAACTATAGGTTTTAGTAATGCCTATTCAAACTTCATTTTAAAGATCTGGGTATTAAAATAAATTACATATTTGGAAAGTAGACTTTGAGCATTACATTTTCTATTACTGAATTTTTTCAAGATTCATTCTTTAAGTGCCTCAAATATTTAGGTCAAACAGGATGAAATCGAAAAAAAAGGGAAAAAACTTCCACTTTTTGGCCAAAAAGTGGACACAACTTCTTGCACTTACCCATATAAATCAAGGTAATCCCCCAATCAACCAAGAAAACCAAGCTCCCAACACGTAGCAAGAGGCACCTAAAAACAAATACCCTACCTACAAACCCAATCGAACATACACACCGTTGGGAGAATCTATTGAAAATATATTACGACAACTTGCATCTTCCGATCTCATCACATTACCCAAAACATCAAACTATGAACCACATGTTTAACCTTCTTAGTGGAGAGATAACGAGTATTGTGAATTTCACAAAGGAAAGGACACAAAACAAATAACTGTCGTCGGTTAAAAGATATCGCTTAAGACCTCGTTGATCGAGGGGACATAGAAGTCGATGGCCATAATGCAAAAACTTCTAATACAGATCATACCATGTTCAAAAATCCACTCCCATCATATGAGAAAGGAGGTCCCTCCCATCAAGGTAAGAACCAAGATAATGTAGCGAACTATACACGTGCACCATATACCTATACTCTCAATAACCTTTATGATGCAATGAACTAATTGTAACCATAATAATCAAAGGCAAAGATCTCACATGCAACTTTGTTAATTGCTGCAAGAAAATTACCATACAAGGAGCACCATCAAGAGCGGCATACGTGCCCAGATATTTTAACCTGGTGGACCAATTGGATAAGATGCCAAAACTCATTTCCATATTAGAGCTTTTGCGCCTATCACTCTCACACAAAACCATCTTAGACCAATCTCTCCAAAAAGCGTTAGTTCCCTCTGACCTAAATATAGATCAATTTCAAGCCATGGTTGGAAGTCTGAAATCATCACCATATCTCACTTTCACTGAGAATGATGATGTGTCATTTCAACAACTAGATAACGTCCCTCTGCGCATTGAGGGATTCATGCATAAACACATAATCAAGCAAGTATTGATTGACAATGGAGCCAAACTTAACATTTGCACATTGCAGTTAATCACAACATTGGGATATGTAGAGAATACAATGGATGTCAGAAAGAAGATCACCATAAAAGCATATGCTGATGCAAAATTCTCTTCTAAAGGGTGTGTTACTCTACCAATAAGGATGGGGCCCATGGTAACGAATGTGGTTTGTCAGGTCCTAGACCTCCCTCTTCTATACAATCTCCTACTAGGTAGACCATGGATTCATGCCATGCAAGCAGTACCATCCACCTACCATCAATACACAAAATTTCCATACAATGAGGTAGAGATTACTATCCTAGGTAATGCCAATCCATTCGCCTTCTGCAATAACATCTATCACCATCTAGATATCAGAATACCTAGCAATAAAGTAGCCACCACTTCATCATCATATGTCCACCCAACTTCTCTCACCAGTACATTAATCCCTATACCTAAGCATGACAAGTTAAAGATGAAGGTAACCAACAAAGGCCTAGGAGAATATAATACTAGCCAAATTTTTTGTGTTGGACATGATAGTCCTGAAAAATGACTGCAAAAATTTGATGTCCCTGGAAATGTTTTAGTCATTTTGAATTAATGTTTCTCTCTGTTTTTACCCTCAAGGTTTATGGTTTTTAGGTTTATGTGTTCTTGGGTGAACCTTTTGTTTTAAACCTAAAGCATGTTATGTTTCTTCATTACCTTTTTCACTTAAACATGAGAGTCTTTTCCATCATTGAAGGGGACTGTGTTCCTTTTCCTAGGCATTATTTCTTGTACTAGCCTTTTAATTTTTCCTAAAGCTTACATCTTTTTCACTATGGTTGGGCCCCTTTTAATTTTTCTCTAGGTTTTTATTTTTCCTAAAGTATAAATTTAATGTTTCACCTTATATCTCCATGAGTAACTATCAAGCAACTAAAAGTTCCAGGAATTTTCACGTGCATCAAATGGACGATGATGTTATGACCCAAGCAGAAATATGCTCGAAGGATAGCGACAAGTATTTGTTGGCATTACAATAGAAAGGAGATTGTTGGCATTTCAATAAGGATATTGAGAAGGTTGTTGGAGATTATTTATATAACTGAAGAAGGATGATTACTGTCTTAATAATATTATTTTGTCATTGATGTCAAGAAATTGATTTTCTGATTCAGTACGATGTTGCCATATCTTGAGAAGTATGTTTTGATGAGTATTAAGAGGTCGGTAAGTAACACAAAAAGAATGTGATAATGAAGGGAAGAAATAAGTTATTCAATGAGCAACTATTACCGAGTTAGAAAATGATGAGATCATGTTGTTTTGATTGTTTTGATATCCTACATATGTTGTTGATTATAAGTTTAATACTGTACTATGTCAGCGAGCAAAGAATCTAGTCGGTAAACCCTAAGGTACCTAGTCGGTAAACCCTAAGGTTATCGATATTGGTTAAAGAAGGCAGAATATCTACAAAGTGAAGTTCAGTATTAACTGAGTAACAACCGAGTAATAACAAAATGCATTGGATGAATAAAAGCATTATTTAATGAAGGATGCTGATGAGCTGGAGTTTATCAGATGATTGGTATGTCACACAAGAAGTTTGTTAAGGATCTACGACAATCGAAAATCAAGAGGAAGATCTACAACACATTAAATCACAATAACCTAGCACAAGTTCCAAGGAAGGAATGCAAGTTCCAAGGCGAGGTAAAATATTTTTCAGATCGAAGGATACATTGAACCTAGTTAAGTTTGATGATCCAATGGCTAAGATTGATCATGGGAAATGTGATCAAGGAGATTAAGCAGTTATAAATTGTTTATAAATAAGGAATTTTTGATGAACAATGCATGCAGACAAATGTATGCACAATGATGCTACAGTAACGTTTACCGAGCACAAAAGCTTGAAGATCTGATTGAATAACAGATTGAGAAGCCCAACAAGCCCAACAAGGGACAAGATAAGTCTTATGACAAAATTGTTTTGAGCACATAGAATCTGCTTTAGCATTTCAGATGTGAAGTTGCAGATATATTTTATTACTATTATTTATTTTGTAAGTGACAGGAAATCTCTTAACCGAGTGGACTTAACAGTCTTATTTGTAAACCCTCTAACAAGGTAACATTCTAAATGAGTGTTTGAAATCCTTTGACAAGGTCACTTCTAACAAAGTGCAAGACTCTAACAAGTTTGAGGGAAATCCCTTAACTGGGTCACATCTAGCAATGTGTTTGTAATCTGTAACTGGATTAAGCTTTTAACCGAGCATACTCTAGAAGGGTATATTTCTTAGTGGGTCCGAAATCCCACAGTGGTTTTTCCCTATTTGGGTTTCCACATTAAATCTGGTGTTAAATGTGTTATGATGTTTTAAGTGTATCTGTTTATGAGTATTTAATGATTTACAGTCATAGTTGCATATCAGTAAAGGCTACCAAGGTTGAATCTAGTGAATATATTGTATTGTGAAGTTTTCATGATTCACCCCCCCTCTCATCTTAATTAACAATTGGTATCAAAGCCTTGGACTCCAAAAGAAAAGTTTAAAGGTACTTGAGGCAAAGATCCAAAGATGTATAAAAGGGATGCACCAAAGTTGAACAAGTCAAGTTTCTCCACATGGCAGAAAAGGATGAAGCTGCATTTATCAGGAATTGGAGAATATGCAACATATTATTTGGAGAATGATTACATAGCACCTAGCACCAACCCGATGACAATGGAAGAGATAAAGGCAAAGGAAGAACATATTCAATCTATGATTGAAATAACATCTGCATTAACCGACTCAGAGTTTAATGACCTAGAAGGCTGTAATGATGCAAAGGCGATGTGGACCAAGCTCATATCTATATATGGTGGTGATGAACATGTTCAAAGAGAAAACGTAGATAGTCTAAGAGGTTGACTTGAATCCATGAGAATGAATGAAGGTGAGAACATAACCCAATGCAGTACAAGGTTAAAGGAAACTGTCAATCAAATCAAAGGAGCAGGAGGAACTATTGAAGAAAAGGATGTAACAAGTAAGTTGCTTAGAACACTTCTACCTGCTTATGCCATTCGAGTCTCTACAATCAATGAATTAAGGTCCGTGCCAAAAATGCCAGTCTCTTTGGATGCTACTATCAGTAAGGTACATGCATTTGAGTTAAGTAATTTTGATAACAGTGGGTCCTCGGTAAATAAAGTTGAATCTGCATTCAGTTCTTTTCATATTGGTGAATCTGACGATTACAATGATATAATGTATAAGTATACTGAAGGAAATCACAGTGGAGCAAGTGAAAGATTTCGCAAAAACATTGAAGAGGTACACAAACTATATGAAGAAATAAAAAAGCAAGAAGAGTTTGAAGCATTATTAGCCAGAAGGTTACCGAGAGGCATAGGTAAGTATAAAGGAAAGTTACCTTTAAAATGTTTTAACTGTGATAGAATAGGACATATGGCTTCTAACTGTCCTAACAAAGAATCTAGTGAAAAGAGAGAATACCGAGATGACAGACTGAAAGACAACCAATACAGAGGACACTGAGACTTCAGAAGGAAAGATAGAAAGACATGCCTAGTAGCTGATGAGGAATCCAACGATGATAAATCTAATGGGACTGATACAGAGGAAGTTGTTTATGTGGCTATCAAAGATGGATTAGATGAAGAAAGGTATGAAGAAAAATACCTAATATCTCACATAAATAAAAATGATTCTTGGATGATGTTAAATGTGATGATGTATACTAGGTTGAAGGTTTGAAATACAATTTGTTGAGTGTAGCACAACTAAACAATACAGGATACCGAATAGAATTTCAGAAGGGAATTGTCAAAGTTCATGACAAGCATGGAAACCTGTCTGCTACCGAGACACAAACAAAAGGTAATACATTTCATCTTGACTCAACTCGGAACAATTGTCTATATGCAAAAATAGAAGATACCTGGTTATGGCATAAAAGGTTTTGTCATGTAAATTTTGATAACCTAATCAAAATAAGTAAGAAGCACCGAGTAAGAAGTCTACCGAGCCTAGAAAAAATTGAGAATGCTATGTGTTGAGGATGCCAGATGGGTAAGATGAAAATATCAAGCTTTACAAGTAAGTTCTACACTTCTAAAGGAATTTTAGATCTAGTACACACTGATCTTTGTGGTCCCATGAAAGTTCAAAGTTATTATGGTGATAAATATTTCATATTATTTGTGGATGATTACTCAAGAATGATGTCAGTTACATTTTTAAAAGAAAAATTAGAAGCATTTCAAATGTTCAAATGGTATAAGGCTAGAGTTGAAAAAGAAACATGAAGACAGTTGAAATGCCTAAGATCTGATAGAGGAGGAGAATTCATTTATGATGAATTTAATCTATTTTGCAATGATCATGGTATAAAGAGACAAGTATTTGCACCGAGAACTCCACAACAAAATGGGATAGCTGAGAGAAGAAATGGATCTATTGTAGATTGTGCCAGAACCCTGATGATTGAAAAGAGGGTACCTCAAACATTTTGGAGAGAAGCAATAAGCACTATAGTTTACACCCAGAACCAAGTACAACTGAAGAAAAGAACTTTGAAGACACCATATGAAATTTGGTATGATAAGTAACCCAATGTAAGTTATTTTAAAATCTTTGGAAGTAGATTTTATGTTCACAAAGATGACAGAAATGGAAAGTTTGATCAGAAAAGCGAGGAAGGAACATTTCTTGGTTATTCTTTTAGAAGTAAAACATTTAAATGTCTGATCAAATCATCTAACAAAATAGTAGAAAGTGCAAATGTGAAAATTGATGAATTTGTAGAAAGAAATGATGAAGGAAATTCCAAAGAACCAGAAAATTATGAAGAATTTGTTTATGTTCAACCGAGAAGTCCTACCGAGAAAGCTGCAGAAGAAAATGAAGATAATATCTAGTTACCGAGTGATGAAGAAGATCATACAGAACCTACCGAGCCTATATTAGCCAAATATATCAAAAGAAATCATGCATCAAGTCAGATTATAGGAGATAAGGATGATCTAGTGATGACAAGGAACAAACTGAGACAGAACACATGTTTGATATCTGAATTTGAACCGAGAATAGTAAAAGAGGCATTTAGTAATGAAGATTGGATAAATGCTATGACAAAAGAAATTGAACAAATCAAGAAGAATGAAACATGGACACTGGTCCCAAGACCGAAGGACAAAAATGTAATTGGTACAAAGTGGATTTTCAGAAACAAGCTAAATGAAAAAGGAGAGGTCATTCAGAATAAAGCAATACTAGTTTGCAAAGGATATGCTCAAGAAGAAGGAATTGATTATGGTGAGACCTTTGCACCTATGGCAAGACTTGAAGGAGTGAGAACATTGTTGGCATATGCTGCTTTCAAAAATTTCAAGGTATAT
>NW_026730532.1:0-10338 GCF_030272615.1 Cryptomeria japonica
ATTCCCTAATAAAACTTATCCTTCAAGGTTTGCAACTCAGCAAACATTTTGAGATTGATTTTGCAGAATGTGAAGCTTTGCTTCGTCTTAATTATTTCTCAGTGTGTGAAAAATCAAGCTAATGATATTCTTCTCAAGGAGCACACAGATTTGGGTGTGATGACAATTCTATATAATGACCAAGTGGCTGGTCTTGAAATGCGCTCTAAACAAGGTGAATGGTTCACTGTAAAACCTCTTGCTGGATCATTCACTGTCATCATAGCCAATGCTCTAAAGGTAGGGAGATTCCTAAATCTAGTTTAAACTCAATTCTTTCTTTAGATGAATTCTGATATTTTTTTGGCTATAGATATGGAGCAATGATAGATGTTGGTCTTGAAATGCGCTCTAAACAAGGTGAATGGTTCACTGTAAAACCTCTTGCTGGATCATTCACTGTCATCATAGCCAGCGCTCTAAAGGCAGGGAGATTCCTAAATCTAGTTTAAACTCAATTCTTTCTTTAGATGAATTCTGATATTTTTTTGGCTACAGATATGGAGCAATGATAGATGTTGGAGTGTGGAGCATCATGTAGCATTTGAGGGGAAGGAGCATCATCTTTCTATCAGTTTCTTCTGGAATTTTTTGAAGGAAAAAGAGGTGAGTGTACTAGAGGAGCTCATAGATGAACACTATCCACATCGTTATAAACCCTTTCTTTTCAAAGACTATAGAAATGCTCGAGTCCAAGAAGCTCCTCTTGACATTTTTATTTAGAATTTAGTAATTTAACAAAAAAAAATATAATTATTTATTGTTTTTAAGTATGAATGGAATGTAAATTTGTTGTTGATTTCTTGTTGAGCTATTTAATATTTAGTAATAGGTGTCACGTAGTGGTATAGTATTTATTTTTGAAATATTATAATGTGAAAATCCGTTTTATCTTGCGATGTTGTATTTTTCAGAATGATATTAGTGAATAAACTACTAGCTATCAATGAGAAAGTGCTTGCTTAGTGTAGTGCCCTCCCCTATCCATCTTATGTGATTAAATCTGTTAGATATTATGGGCTTGAATGTTTTCTTGATACTCGTTGCTTCCTGTTTCATTCTTGATAATTGAAATTCTCTTTAATAATAAGAGCTGCAAAGCAGCGAAGTTCCTACCTAAGAATGCAGGGACTGAGTTTGCAGAAATTGTGTCTTTAATGGTATAGGCCAATGTATTGAAGTTAAAGCTGAAAGTATGTTGAACAGAACTGAGTGGGAAAGAAAAAACTGAATTAAAAATGAAATACAATTGCACGGGAAGGATAAAGATACAAGACGATTCAAATGTGCCAAGCTATTCATGGGATGAACATCCTTAACCTTAAAGACTAAACAAGAGTCTTTGGTAAGATACACTCTTACATTGTTTCGTGCTTGTATATATGTAAATACACTTGCATGGCGTTAAAGACATTTAGACCAGAGCAGAGAAATGCCAAAGGAAACAAAGGTGTATGGATTTGTTGAAAGGCCCTAAATTTTTTTAGACAAATGCAAGAGGTAGGTGTAAAGCCAGAGTCGATTACACCTCTCATATCATTCCAAAAAAACAGGGTATGGATATACTTCAAAACATAATGGAAACGGGATTGTTGTCAAATGTTGTAGTTGTCAATGCCCAGGTACATATCTATGCAAAATGTGGGAGCATAAATAGGGTACGTGAACTGTTTGGAAAAATGCCTCAAAAAAGGTAATTAAGGTGATTACTTGGTAATCTCCCCTCTGTAGTTTCTGCTTATGCAAACTGGGGGCTTTGGAATAGGATATCAATGTTGCATAGCTAGGACTTTGAAAATCTTAGCTGGATATACATCCATGAAAATTGCAAAATTCCATTCTAGTTTCTACAGATTGATCTAAGATTTTGTTTTTTCTCTGTCTATGGAAAATGCATTGCCTAAGTGACATGCTAACAAAACACACACAAATATTGCACTTTGGATGCTTTCCCTTTAAATATAGTGGAAAAAATCTATAATGAGCGCTGAAGTTTCTGAATTCCAACTCCATTTCCATCATTGAGGGATAAAAGAATTCATATAAGAGTTCATAATGGTAGAACTAAAATTGATGTCAAGAATTTATGAAGCATTAAGAATCAAGTTCCGATAAATTGGAGTTTTCCTTGCACACCCCTGAATGGAATTCTTAACTGACACCTAGAAAACATCCTTACTCAATAAATAAAATTAGAAACCCTCCAATAATGAATGAAAACTTTACGATAGAAAAAGAAATCAGTTAAAACAACTAAATCTGATACCTGGATTATGATAATATTGTTGTTGAGATAATCCTCCAAAAATACTGAATAAATAGTTTATAAGAAGAAATACTTTTTAGATAACCATTAAGCAGCATATAACAAAGCACCATTTGACCAAAAACAAGTTTCAAATTCCTGAAGTAAAACATCCATCATAAATTTGCAAATGCCTTGATTCTTAAGTTACTTTACCCACATCCTACATTTTATGCCACCTATCAGGAATTGAATGTATATGATAGAACAAGAACACCTTAAGCCAATGACTATAAGAGAATTATCAATCTGAGCACATGGATTTCCTCTGGAGTCTCCATATGTATCTTCACCTTGAAAAATATTTTAGGGTATTAAAATACTCACTTCGTAGAGTAATTTCAATAGATACAGAGGTGAGCTAGTGGAAAACCTATTTGGATTTTCTTTCTTCTAGCCTTATTCATGGTTCTAGCCATTTGGAAATCTTTATTTTGTAATCTGTAAACATTTTCTTAATATAATTCTCCTTTTTGTCCAAAAAACAATTTGCACAACATTTAAGCTAAAATCTCTTTCAACTGAAAACAATTTAGTCATATTAGAAGACCTTAGGGTCACCATGTTTTCCAACACCCGAATTTTGTAATAATTCAAAACATACTTAACTTTAAAAAATGGAGTTTCGACCGAAGCTATTGACACACTTTTTGATGAATGTATTCTTCAATGATTCCAGTGGTTCCAGCAAATACACATAAAATCGCTATTTCATTGTTGAAGGAAGTAATGTTTTTAGGTTCCTAAAAACTTATTCCCATATCTGTTGTTCAAAACTTAATGGCTTATTTTCCAATTCTAGAGTTTTTTGTGCAAGAACATTTGACCAGCGTTTGAGAAAGATGAAAATAGTACAAAATCTTAATTCTGTTGTTCAAAACTTAATGGCTTATTTTCCAGTTCCAGAGTTTTTTGTGCAAGAACATTTGACCAGAGTTTCAGAAAGATGAAAATAGTACAAAATCTTAATAGAAATTAAATTAAAGTTTGTTTAGTCTTTTATATGTAACTATTTAATGAGGTCCTGCTTCCACTTGTGTTTATTTTTCTGGATAACTGTTTAATGAGGTCCTGTTTCCACTTGTGTTTAGGTTTTGCTCATTATATATAATGCAATGAATGTTTGTACACCAGAAATTTTGGTCTAAAGATCCCAAACCTGGCATTAGTTTTTTAAGATTAACCCCTCCTATGAATAACGATGTTTATTGTTTATAATAAAATGAATATTTCTGCAAAAGAAAATCTGGTCTGGACATCCCAAACAAATTACAATTTTGTTGCTTGAGATCATAAAATATACAACAAAAATGAGAGAAAGCCTAGAGACTTTGGCAGTGGCAACCTTCAATATAAGAAAGTTAAAATTTTCCAATAAAAGAGGAAGATATTTTTGGCACCCATTGCTGTAAGATACATAACATACTCTGTCATAGAACCCATAAGAAACAAATGATTAAGTTTCTGATAAAAAAGATTTGATTGCGATTCAAATAATCAGTTACATATCTTAAGTCTTAAATATTGGGGTTGTGGAACTTTGATCGAAAGATTATTATCACTTTGAATTTATTCTAATAGTACCTATTTGATCAGTTCATTCTTTTCTCCTAGGATTGCTATTACAAATATTCATCAACCCTTTATCCTAAATCTATATATTTGACAATTTTTGCTCCGCATTTTTGCAGCCTCCTGTAGTATCACCACGGACTCTCTGCATCATCAACATGTGAATTGCAATTCCAAAGCTTTGAGTTGTCTACTATGTGTTCTTCATTCTATGGTTTCTTCCTTTTCTGGAGATATTTCTTTTACCTTACTGAACAAGTCTGGTATTTAGTAGGGCAAACCATTATATATGAGCGAATAAACTAACGCAAATGTTTTCCAATCTTTCTTTGATACCAAGGCTGAGACAGAATTGCCTATCTCTTATAAGCATCCTATAGTGATTTATCTTGGCATCATTTCATATTAACCTATTTGACTAAATCTAAGAGTTCAAGGTTCAAAACATTACCACAATAATGTTTGAGTGGAAGACTGTAAGACAGTTATGTCAGGACTTATCTTGGCCTAAACATCTCAGCTAGGTGCTAGAACAGAAAGAAACAACATAACTAATCTTTAGCTTAGCTTAAGAAAGCGTTTATCTATTGTCTTCCTACAATGCTTCACTGGATTGTAATCAATGATTTGTGGCCAACGTCCTCTTCCCTGTGCTATAGATAAGCACCATAAAACTATATAAAATCTACTAAATCCTGTATGTGAAATTCAGTCCTCCTCCCTCTCAATTAGGGTCTTTGAAACATATATAGATCATTTTCAAAATTCAACATCCAATTCTTTTTAGGGTCCTAGGTTCAGTGCATGGACTACGAAGGCATGTCATCATGATGTTTCAAATGCAACAGAGAAGGGCACAAAGTAGCCAATTCGCTACTTTTGCAAAAACTCCCTTACAATTTGGCGTAGTTTTGAATATATGGATGAATTTCTACATATGTTGGAGACTCCATTGCCCTGGAAGATCTATATGAAAAGTGTGGGAATGTATGATCAAGTGCCTAATCGAAATGTCATCGTATGGATCACATTGATTAAAGGACATGTACAAAACGGATTTGTTGGGAGGCTTTGGAAACTTCCAAACATATACCATTGCCAGATGTTGTAAATAAATTAAAAAACTTGTCCTTATTTTAGCCGATTCATCTCCCAGCCTAAAACAACAAGACATTGAATACCAAGAAATTTGCAGAATATAGTCGACCTGAAATTAAGGACCAAGAAGAGATAGATTATATTTTCCTAAATGCATTTTCTTTCCCTTCGGTATTAGAAAATAGAATATTGACACAAAACAGTTAAACTTATTAAATTTAAAATAACTCACAAACCTTCAAAAAAATAAAGCAGAAGACTCCTAAAAGACACTAAATACCGATGTCATAAAAAAAGGGTAGACTTTAAAATTCACACTATTCTCAAGTGCGCTAGCCGTTTTAAGTGACACTTTCAGTGACAATAACAAGAGGGCACAAATCTAGCACCAGATTTTTTTTTTAAATTCTTTGAACTGAACAAAATAAAGTAAAAGAAAAAAACCCGAAGGTCATAATGTGCTAAGTGACAGTATGTGGCTATATATACTGAAAATGTTTTTTCAGATGAAACGTGGCATTTTCAGTAAAGGACCATAAATTAATACTGACATTGAGAAAAATGTTGCCAAAGCAGAAGATCTGGCACACGCTATTGTTAGATAATTTAAAAATTTAAAATTGAAGCATTTTGAGGGACAGTTCTAAAAGAGTAGAATCTAGTAAGACTTTTCAATTTATGCCACAACACTTACACTAAAATTTCCTTAAAAAGGAGCGTATGAGATACTTAAATCTTCGAAACTGGGGCAGTTGGCGCGAGAGTAAAGAAATGTTCCATGTCCAAGTGGAACAATTTTTCAATAAAAATTAATAAAAAAATAATAGATCCAAAAACATCTTAAGTGGAAATCATTCTTAGTTGTAACAAGAAAGAGATCTAACTTAAAATTGGGGTTTAAATTGAAGAAAACCGAAGTAAACACCCCAAACGTTATGATCCCTGAAACATGCGTACTTAAAATTGGGGTTTAAATTGAAGAAATTTCAGAAATGAATAACCCAAGATCTGCCTGCCTTCGTTAATAGTGCGTTCTTTCTTATGGGAACTTGTGAACAATTTTGAATGCCTCTACCAGCCGTGTGCAATGCGAATCAAAGATTGCCAAAATACATCGCACAAAAATTTTGACTAAAAAATGAGCAACTTCGTGATTAAACATAGTTGAAAATGAAAGTATGCAAAATTTTCTGACAAATTGATTGGCTGAAGGGGAAAATATTAATAACGGTTTAATTTTGAAGCCTCTGCTATAGTTTCCTACAGGCAGAACTAATAATAATAAATGGACATATTATGATTGCTATAATTACTATGGTGATGTTAATTCAATGTTTCTGATTAAATATTGAAGTTGGGTTTATGTTTAGCTCCGTGGATGATCACTCATGAGGAGGATGTGATACCCTTACCTATCTTGCTTATCTGTGTTTTGATGGACGTATGGTTAGATTTGTTGTTTTGGCTAGATGCATGGTAGTGTTTGCAGTGATGTTTTTGATTTCGCAAAGGTTTAGAATAGGTAGTGATATATGCTTTACTCCAATATGCTAGAATTACATGTTATTGAAAATAGAACTGGAAATGATTATGATACTAACACGAATATGGTAATCGATAGGAACCTCATATCACTCATTTTGAGAGGCATATGGCTTCACAATCATCTTCATTCTATTGATGATATATGTTACTCATGTATATGCATATATGATGTTCTATGGAGTTTTCTAGTGGATGCAACTTGCAGGTATCAGGCATCAACTCCTCCCAATCTCAGGACTGAGCGTGCCCTATTGGCTTCTAAAGGTGGTAGTGGGAGATAGCACACAGGTCCTAGGTGTCCACCTCGTGTTGCTCCTATGTGGGAGTAGGGTTAGTACTTTTAACCTTTGCATGCTTTTGGTCTCAGTCGACTTGTTGTCTGTTGTGCATTGTCAGTTGAATCGGTTGGATGTGAGCTCTAACTATTGTGTTATGATTATTTAATAAAGTTATGATTATAACTAAAGATTTAATAAAATAGTTAAATTAAGCATATAATTAAAATTGAATATATATATATAAACAAGGCTTTTGCGATCTGAGGTAGGATCATTTATCTTTTGGGCAAATATTTGTTTGAATGTTGTATTTTTGTTGATGCAAAATATTCAGGAAAGAATTCTGCCTACGGAATTAGTTGGTTGGTTTGATTGATGTGAAAGTTTCTGAAACCATTTTTCACAATTTAATTTGAATAGTCTCTGCAACCATAGTGTGCCATGAGTTCACATTTCCTTGAGGCGTTCAGTTAAACAATTCAATTGCCCATCAATGGTTCCACATTTCTTATACCCTTTTTATGCCTCAATTTGTCTGTATTATGTTTCAAAACTCCAAGTTTGCCCAGGCAGGGAGGGTGTTAGTTAAGATTACGGGATTTGGTTTTCCTCCTACCCATTTGTATTCACTTTAAAGTCAATATATTCATTTCTATCATTTCAATTAATCAGTACTTTAAATTAAGTTGAATTTTGTTTAATTGAGTATTATTTGTTTTTGGAAAATCATGGAGTGTTTGATAAAAGATTTATTCCTTCAATCACCTCTTTTCTCATTCTTGGATATTTCTTAGTTTTAGTTTTTATTTAATTTTTTGGAATGTTTGGTTAGAAAATTATCTTATTGTTTATGTATTTAAAGTATTGAAGTAGTGTTGAATTTCTTGTAAATATATTGATGTGTTGAAATGGAGAATCATAATTATGAATATGGATGTAATGAGTGAAGTCACACCATGTAGTCTAGTTTCATATTAAATCGTGTGGTGCAAATTTGTACTTGTGATGCAACCTAGTTTTCCATTGATGTGGCTTTTTGAATGTTTTAATCTTCATTTTTTGACTTGTTTTTCATCGAATCATGATGAGTAAAATATCTAAGGCTTGTTTTAAGACAAGAGGGGCAATCCTAAGCTTGTCTTGGTAGTAATCAAACATCTAGAGATGGACAATTTTTTGTCCAAATATCATAAATTTCAAGGTGTAGAATTTAACTTTGGATTCTCTAGAACCAAATATATCTTGAGTGATTCTTGTTGCCACTTTATAGATGTTGATGATCTATAAGTTCTTTATACTTACATATCCATAGTTACTCAATTCAAAAAGAGATTGAGATGCAATCCAATGAGATAATAGATGGTTTCCAAAAGGGTAGGCTTTGGAATGTGAGATTTGAAAATTAAATGTGGTGTACTAGGTCAAGACACAACCTAGTCTATAGTATTGCATGGCCTAGGGATGTGGATAAGCTTATACTAGAAGGTGATATGTAAAGGGATTTAGATAATGGGTTATGGGTAGGGGTTAATTCATGAACCAAATACATTGATTGAGTGCTACAACTATGTAAAAAGTGGTGTAAAAATATATGATATTTACTTTTATCCCTTACATTTTCTCCTACTTTGATGTGTTTGTGGATTTATGAATCATACATTTGCAAATGTAAATGTGTAATAATTTTTTTTTTAAAAGTATGACATGTTAAAACATTAGACCTTCAAATCATGCTTCAATAACCTTGAATGCCTTAAAAAGAAACCATTTGCCATGATTGTACACACAAGTTGTTAGTTGTAAATATATCAAGTGTTTTGTTAAAAGTGTCTAATTATCATTCAAAACATATAATAGCTATGAAGCACAACTATAATGAGATGTAATAGAAAGAGAAATATGTTATGAAACATAAGACAATGTGGATTTATACATATTTTGGCCCCTATAAGAATATGCATTAAAAAGGATAAAAATAATATCCAAGGTATCGTGACACATAAGACAAGATGGAGTTGAAACCAATGTCTATCATGCCACAACATAGATGCACAACAAAAACTGAAAACTAGTGTAAATGAGAATATGGTACATATAATAGTGTGGACTTAGAACCAATATGGCCCCACAAAGAATGTGTTTGGAAAGAAGAAAAATATAGTATAGATAATATCATGGCACATGTTTTGATGGGGAGTTTGAATAGAAGTAATTTCCACAAACTGTATGGATGAAACCATTTTTTTTTTGGTAAATTAAATAAATTTTGGGAGAAGGTTTGTTGCACACCTTGCATAAGAAAAGAAATATTTTAATATAAAAAATAAATATATATTTTGGTCCATCTTTGGAGATGTGTTTAGTCACATCAAATACTTATTTGGGTCCACTTTTAAAGTTGTACTATAACATTGGTTGGATATTTATGTACGGGTTGAATATTTTATGTCAAGGGAAAGCATGTAAGCAATGGAGGATAGGATTATAGGAAAAAGCTAATTTATATGATAAACAACATATGAAGCAAAATGAAAGAGCTATATTTTTTGTCAACATTAATATTTTAAGGGAAAGTAGAAAGGTAGGTGAAAAGGTAATAAAAGGAAGGAAAACATGCATCAATATAAAAAAGAAATGTTGGTGAATTTTTGTGCCAACATGCACAATGAAAGGTTTTTTTGCATCATCCACATGTTTTGATTAAGGAACAAATAGGTTTTGAAGGGAACTAAAACCCTTTGACATAGATCATCTACAAAAAGTTGCTTTAAGATATACTCATCTTAAAACCAACAGCCATGAGACAACAAAAAACAAAGAACATGGTAGTCAAAAAGGAGAACCTAATTCATACTTTTGAGAGCCTTCGTGGCCTCAAATTCCAATTGTGTCATATTGAGGGAAATCTTTTTCAATTCCTATATGTCTTGATTATGAGCTTTCTTCTTCAAATTAGCTCTACTCTTTCTAGAAGGACTGCTAGTTTCATCCCATTTCTTCTCATTAGACCCCACATCAATCAAAATTCCTTCCTAATGGAGGCCTTCTAGTTTTTCAACCATAGTATTTATACTTTCCACTGAACTCTTCACAACTTTGTGGTTGTAAGACACCAATGAAAGTAGATTATCATTAACTTTTTGGAACTTATTTTCTAGATGTTTTAGTTTGCCATCATAATCTTTCCTTGATTTCCCCTCAGGTTTAGTATTATGTTGCCATAGTCTTTCTTAAGATCATTTACTCTACTCACATTTTTCTGCATAGATTCAACAATGGATTTCCTCTACTCAACACTCCATTTCTTAGCACATTGGATGTCCTGTTTACTAGTCACAACACAAATTTTAACATTAATCTCTTTAATTTCATTGAAGACCCAATTATGCATTCTGAAATTATCAACTGCCAAGTCACAAGCAATGGGCAAAACATCATCTGGGTTTTCTTTGTCCATACTAAGATAAGGGGAGTTCACAATTGAGATCCTTTGGAAAAGGG
>NW_026730533.1:0-10338 GCF_030272615.1 Cryptomeria japonica
AGTAGCCCTACATTTTATCTCATAGTTCCTTGTTCTTTGGTTAGACAAGATGTTTGCTAGAGTTAAAGGGCGTGGATGTGGTGGCCATATGGGTACTCGATAGAATCCACACCTGAGGTTTCAAAAGAGTCATTCTCCGAGGAGAAGCAGGATTAGCAGGGTGGTGATGCGATTCCATAGTTGGTTAATTTTCCTTAGGAGATTTATGATCATTTAGGATCGAGATAGGACGATAATCAGTAGGAGGAGTCTCATTATTTTGGTCATCATGATAGAGAGGAGTATCAGGAGTGAGTGAGGGAGTGTTCAAATTCACCTCAAAGGAGAGTTGGTGCAATACCCAATAAGGATGTTGTTGCAATAGGTCATATGAAAGATCTCTTGAGTTCTCACCCTCCTACGTTCAATAGTTCTAGTAGTGGTATGGAGGCAGAGACTTGGCTATTAAACTTGGGTAGATATTTTTCTATGCACTAGTATAATAGTAACACCAAGGATAGGTGTGTGATTATACATCTTCATAACTTTGTTTCTACTTAGTGGAATATGGAGGAGTAGAAGTTGCATTTGAATATTGCGACAGTTTCATAGGAATTGTTTCTAGAGCGGTTTCGTGCTCGTTTGTTGTCAGATCTTTGGAGGCAAAGAAAGGATGATGAGTTTCATTATTAGAGGCAATAGGATATGATAGCTCAGAAGTACAAGCTTAAGTTCTTTGAGCTTAAGATATACACTAGGATCATGGATGATGAGGCTATGTTAGTACAACATTTTGCTAGAGGTCTTAACGACTATATCAGTGGTGCAGTTCGAGATCTTGAACCCAAGACTAGTGAGGTAGACATGGAGAAGGCACATTTGGTTGAGGAGAATCTAACCATGGCTTTAGGAGGTACACCTAGTGTGTAGACTGTTGGTGCTCTAGATTTAGGATCAATTGTGAGGGGTGTGCAGTCATAGGAATCAAGTTTTGCTAGGATTTAGCCTCCATCATTCAAAAGTGAACATTTCTAGCAAAAGGAGAGTTCTCAGAATCCAATTTTTGGCCACAAACATAGATCACAAGGTGATAGAGAGTATAGTAGGCAGTGTTCTATTTTATTTTAGGCTTCCCAAATAGTGCAGGGTTCTCAACAAAACTCTAATGGAGGTAGTTTTCACCAACCCAATGCACCCTCAGCCATGGTTTTAGAAGAGGAGGTTATTTCACTTGTGTCCAACAGGGAAATTTTGTAGTGAATTGTCCTCAACGATCTACTCAGATGTTAGTTCAAAGGCCAACACCCTCAAAACCTATATTAGG
This sequence comes from Cryptomeria japonica, assembly GCF_030272615.1. Lineage (NCBI taxonomy): Eukaryota > Viridiplantae > Streptophyta > Pinopsida > Cupressales > Cupressaceae > Cryptomeria > Cryptomeria japonica. Next base: position 1,304 of record NW_026730533.1, read on the forward strand.
TAATGTAGGGAGATCTCATCATATATCTACAGTAGTGGATAACTGTCGGGATGAGCATCAAGGTACGATTGTGGAGACTGTAGGTCAAGGATGAGAAACCTTCTTTGGATATCATGCACATTCTACAACACTAGGAGATGACCCTCAATGGTTGCAAAATGGAATAGGAAAGGATCCAATGGGACTCGAATGATGATTCCTCCACAACTTGGAAGTCTTGGGACTCATAAAATTTGAGTCAATTTGAGAGGCCCATTTTAAAATTCTAATCTGCACTTTCAAAATGGCACTTGATGAATCAACCTGAATCGCTTGGTTTGAGGGCATGAAAAATAGAGCCAGTGATCCTCCCCTCGCGTGCCTGTGAAACATGGGAAGCAAAGAAATTGCCAAGAAAATATAATCGGCCTATGTAAAGAAATTTTTTACTTGGGCACCAAAGAGGATTTTAAAAGGCCAGAGAAAATTCCATGTAAATGTGGCCAGGCATAAACATTTATTGCAAGGGGCATTTTTTGTATTTTAATACAATGTCACACACTTCTATAGTGTCAAAGCTTAAGGGCTTTTGGAAAGAGGCAGCTCATGGCCCAGTGGACCACTTGTGCACTCATCTCAAAGCAACCCAAATTTTGTGACAGGCTGGCGAGAAGAGACTAAGGGTCATGCAAATCGAGAAGATCTAACGACAGATCCGAGGGAGATCAATGGTGGGGAAAAATTCCAGGACTATCAATGGCTGTTGTTGTACCACGATTGTGAAGTGCCCAAAATGAATACCCTCATGACATGGAATCCAGTGGCAGTTGGGGTGGTATATAGGTGGAACTGTGAGTGGGCCGAAGGAGACACATGGTATGGATGGACAAAGAGGTAAAGCTCGAGCAGGTTGGAGGTGATCGAACGGTGATTCGAGGAAGATCAATGGTTGTCGCTAGACCACGATGGGAAATGGCTTAATGAATATCCTTCACGACTTGGCGACAAGGTAGGCCCAAGTCCAGTGGAGGGTCCAGCCTAAGGTGACATGGTGGTTAAGGTGGTACCTAGTTGGATCCAAAGGTGAATCAGAGGCTGACACGTGGCGGGCCTGACAGAAGGGGTGAGCGGGAAAAACCAATTCAAGACCTCATGATTTAATCCCAATCTCTAGCTCGCTAGCATAAAATGCTAACACCCAAAAGACTAGAGACCTCACAAGCGAGCAGATCCGAAGATGATCCAACGATGGTCGCTAGGTCACAATGAGAAACCGCTTGTTAGACTTTCCATCATGACCCAACAACAAAGATGAGCTTCATTTTGGTGGTGAGTCCAGGGTGTGCTACGGTGGCAGGACAGGGACCCTAGAGACAATTAGGGGGTGCCATGTGGTAGAGTGCAGAAGGAGGATCAAGGTAAAAGTCAAAGTTAAAAATATAGTTTCAGATTATAGTAGAGAAATGCCAAAATTTAAATGACTGACCTGCATGAGAGATTAATTGACTGGCAGGTTTCTTTTTGCCCAAATATACAAGTATTATATATCGTTGGAAAGCTTTCGATCCAAGGAGTTTGTTTCTATAGTCAGTTGTTGCACACATCAAGTATCTCAAGCGAATTTTCCTTGAGATTTCAGAAACTTTTTTAGTTTGTGAGAGAAGATTTTCTACAGGCCAAGTGTTTTAGCAGTTAATGCAGAAAGATTTGGGATAGTGGTCATTGTAAGAGATGAAATCCGAAATTCTTCTCTTTTACTTCTTATTCTAAGGTCTTCTCATTTGGTAGGGGTTCTGTTGTTCACCAAAAGTGATAACCCAAGAACACCTGCAATTGATCTATGAAGTAGCCAATTCAATCTATGAAGAACTTCAGGGCTTGGACGACATGACAAGGATATGAATCCTTCTACTCTTCAGGCTCTGCAAAACCTAGGCGGGTATACCTTTGATGCTTAGAATTAAACCTATTACACATCTATGACAGCATCAACATAAACAGATAGATCTCACTAGGGCTCCAAAACAAGTAGTTTATTGCAGATGGGCTAGATCTACACATGAAACTCAACTATGCTTGAGCATGAGATAGATGAAACATTTCAAAACATAACACAAACTAAAGGTATTCTGATTGGATTTTATATTGGTTTGAGAACCCCTTTAATTGCAAGATCAGTGCCTTATCCAAGGGAAACAGAGTCATACATCAAACTATAAATGAAAGCTTCGATTGCAAATCCATCTTCATTATTAAATATTCATGCATTAATGCCTTGCATAAATGCATTACTAAGATCATTCACAAAATCATCAGATCTTGAAACTATAGTCCATTTTTTATGATTTATTGTAGAATTTAAATCCTTCCTTGAAGAATCCCTGCAAACAATCATAACTATCTCCTTGAGATAAAAAATTTCATCCTCCTTGAGGATCTGATTTGATAAAATGGAAATACAAATCTAGAGACAATCCTGTGTGAATTTATGTATGCCTTACATACACAAGACCCTGCAACTAAAAACACCTATAGCAAGAATTGAACTCCATTACTGAAGGAAAAGCCCTGCCCTGTACAATCTTCAAGAATGCTCAAAATTGGAAGCCATGAAAACTGGAGCCCTTCTCACAGAATTCTGGAACCCTTACAACTGAGAAGAATGGGGAATAAAAAGAGAGAGGGAACCAAATCAAATCTGTAACTGAATTGCCAAGTGTCCCTTCTCTAACTGAATTTCGTTCCCGTGAAAACTGCTTCTAAAATACTTCACATTTGTCCAAATTAACTTCATAATCAGATTCCTCGCTCCGAGAGCTTTTCGGCGATATATAATACTTTATACTTTGGCCAAAAATTGGACCCTGGGCGAATTAATTCTCATCATGGATCCATCATTTAAATATTTCGAATTTCAATATAGTCTAAACTATATCATTTATTCATTTAAAATTTGATTTTTGCCTCCATTTGTGCTCTGACGCCTTGCCACGTGGCAGCCTCTGATTGGCTGATGGGGTTGACCGGATGCCACCTGGGATGACACCTCATCATCGCCACGTCATCTGCTTCGTCACTGCCACTTGGCCGCTTGCTTGTATGCCACATCATCGCCACCTCATCGGGACCCGCGTGCTGGACTGTTGGCTGTACCCACCACCTACGTGCCATGTGGACGGCTCACGTTCATCCTCGCTATTTCGCTGGTTTAACTCGCGTGCATCTTCCCTTTGCGAAATAGCGCGAGCCGTCGATCTTTCTCGAACTTGCTCGCTCTTTAACTCGGCCTTCGTCTGCAAAATTTTGCTTCTTTGCCTCGGGAAGCGTGTCTGCGTGGGGTCCACTTTGTCTTCGTCCAATCAATTCTTCCTTCACCTCGAGAAGCATGCTCGCACGTGGGCCCGCCTTGGGCGCCCATGGGCACCTTGTGTCAAAAGCCTTTATGGCTTAGACATTATATTACTGTGCGTTTTTGTATATAAATACCAAAAACGTCCCTTTCCCAGTCAATGTGGGATAATGCGATTAGGCCTGGAGCTGCGTTTTTGGAGGTTTTTTTTGAGACTTTTGCATTCATTGAGTATTCCAAATGGCCTTTTAAGAATACCATGGCTGGGAACGATGCTGGCAGGGTCGTGGAAACAAGCTTTACACCTGCCAATGTCATTTTGTTTGTATTTAAATCCTTTATGTTTTATGTGGCTTTACACATACCACATGAAAGGGGGTTGCCAAACTGCTGCTCACACTTGGCTTGGAGGTTTATACATGCTGCTCACTGCCAGCACGTGAGAAGAGGGGAAGATTGCAAAGCTACACCACATTCCACACTCCAAACACACTCCAAACACACTCCAAACATTGCATTGGCTGAAGCTTCTATTTGCTGCTAATTGCATTAAATTGAAGGTTTTGAATGCCATTAAACCTCCTTCTACAGTCACCCACCTCACAAAAACTCACACACCTGCCAAAAGCTCATGGCAAGGAGGAGAAGATATTAGCCTTGCCAATGTGCATTCGTTGGAGTTCCATTGAAAACTCAACCACACCCATCCACGCAGGGGCTGCCATTAAGTGTTTGCATTTAATTGAAAGCTTCTACATTTTAAACTTCACTCCACGTAAAGGGAGGCTGCTGGTAGAGGCAATTCCATTTGGTTAAAAGCTGCCCCCCAAAACTCCACACAAAGGATTAAATTGTTGTTTGTATTGGCTGGAGTTTTAAAATGCACTCCCAAACATCACACACAACAAGGAGAATGCTGGGAAGGTTGTGGAATTTGGCTTTCAACCTCCCAAATTAAATTTGGTTGAAAGGTTTAATAAATTTCCACATGCCAATGCATTTGGTTTAAAACTTTTAAATGGTCTTCTCAACACCATGGCTGCCAAGTGCATTTGCATCAAAACATGCCAGCTTTATTTAATTTGAAAACCTTTCAATTTTCCACATACCAATTCGCATTTGGTATTGGAGTTTCTCTTCTCTCTCACTGTCCGACTGGTGAATTGCATTCGAGCCAATATGGATACACATATATTGCCAGGGAAAAAGAACATTTCAACATTAAAATTAAAGCACAGGCATGAGCCAGGTCGGGCCCCAAAGTGGGTCCGACTAAAAAAAATTTTCGTTTTCAAGCTACTGGCCTCTGGAATATCTTAGGAACCTCAAACATACCTCTGGAATCGATCGGCACCATTTTCGGATCATAAAATTGCATTTTACATCCTTCAGGCAATTACGCCACAATTTTCGCATTTAATCGCGATGACGTAATTTTCAAACCTGTCAAAACACCTTTCTGGAGCTCGCCATCTGACAGGCATGTACTTTGATATACAAGGATGATATCTACCAAACGGTTTCTCAAGACGAGTCCCGAGCGAAGAGATAATAATTTCCGAAAATGCCCAACTGGCTTTGTCGACACTGCGGACCTGATGAAGTCAATGTTCTGGCAACACATGACGCCTTTCTCAAAAATATCAAACGACCTCCGTAGGCTCTCAAATTCGGAACATAGGTACCTTTAAGTACATGTTAAATCTTTGAATTCTTAGTTCGATCACCAGACTGACAGGATGCAAACGGTGCGCTCACCAAAACGGCTACATTAACTGATATAACACTGAAAGTGCGGATAACTGAATTTGATGGCAAAATGAATCCTTTTGAAAACCGATCAAACGGATTGATAAAGGCTTGAAATTTGAAATGTATTCTCACCATTTATACCAACATTAGCTCGGAACAAACATTCTGACATGACGCTCACCAAAACATTTTTACACTTGTGCAAACACACAAACTGCAAACGGATTCGGTTTTGAAAACTGAGCAAATGGATTCGTAAAGACCTGAAATTTTGCAGGGTGACTCACATTTATGCATACAATTGAATCCATCTTGAATTTCTCCATGAAGATCAATAGGGAAAAAGATGCAATCGCTCAAAGAAGGCAACTTAATAAAATTTGCACTTGTGCCTAGAATGCACTTTCAGCTCACCCCTCGAAATGGGTACCTAGTAAACTTATCCAAATTGAATTCTGAAAGTTGCACATCACTGAATAAGCCAAATGAAAGATGTGGGACATGAATCCCGAGCCTTACCCTCTGAAAATCAACCGACTCCATTTTACCTCCTTGCTAACTAGGCCATTCAAACTGACTTATTTTAATCATTTGGAAATGCAGGGCAAAATTTTGAAATGGGCCTATAAACTTGACTCAGTTTTAAATGCTCCCAACAGTGGCTCTGACTGGGGATGGTTGATTGCAAGATCAACACAATAATCCAGATATCTTTGGTTAAGCAGACCACCCAAAAGACGGGTCATTCTTCTCTCAATTCTTCTCTTCTCAAAACAGGGCTTCCTTATTCTACCCAAACAGCAGGGCACTTTATTGAAAACCACACAACTGAAGCAAAGCGACTATACAAGATATACAAACATGCTAACAAGTAATACAAGCTGCTCCACTTACACACATTTACCTCTGTCAAAAATCTGATTCTCATCACCTGACATGTTGATCAAAACAAAGGCACCTTCTAGTAACAACTGAGCATGATCATTATAATCGACCTCTTTTGTCTCATTACTGAAACAAACAGTGTGCATACCTTTGGTCTGATTTTGAACTTTGTGATCACACACTATTTCAACACAAGTAAAATCATGAGACAAATCACCATAGAGGCATTCCCACAAGCTGACATACCTTTCACTGTTCCACTCAACTCTATCATTTGCAAGGACATCATCATGCTGAACTTGAAAAATAAAACACTCATTTTCAACATTGTAGTTCCTATCAGCACATACCTTATTATCATTTAAATCAATAGAATGAGGGACACTACTAACCAACTGATGCAAACAAGGAACATGAACATTACCATCCAGATGTGATACTTCACTATGCTGATCACACCTCATACTATCCTTGCTTATCAAACTGAAAACCTCTGCATTCTCAACATCCCATTCATGGAAAAGAATGCATACCTCCGGCTGAAGCAAATCCTCAGCTGAATCCTTTTCATCCATACTTATATCCCCCTGAAACACTTTCATTTGTGGTTTTAAATGATCATCACATAATCCATGCCTCTTACTTTCATCATGAGATAAGTTTTCACAACATATGCTATTGTTGTTTGGAATTCCATCAGTATTATGGACTGGTTCATCATTTACAACATCTGGCTGATCAGTTATTTCTTCATACAAAGGGTTAGAAACAAAATGGACAATCTCTTTATGAACATTATGACACTGAAGTGATTGGTCTGTATCTATATCAGCATTGAATAAAGCATTAGTAAAATTGCTAAAGACACCATCCATTCAATCCTCATAATCATCTTCATCAGACAAAGAAGAAAATGAAACTTGGTTGGAACAATCCTCAGTGTTCCATGTTTCATATTCATGAGATTTTATTCTATGACCATCATTCTGAAAATCAAGATAATCAAACTTATCTTGCCACAACTGATCTTCTTCACCAATTGAACACTCGTCATCAGCCAAAGAATGAACATGAACATCGCTGCCATTCACTTCATCAGATAAGTTTTTAGCATGTTCACTAAATCTTTCTGTCATAAAACCATCTGTTAGATCAGCATGTTCATCAAGTGTACACGCATTCAATTCACAGTCCTTTTCTGAAGAATCCTCTTCACTATATTTCAGAAGGTCTTCATCAACAGCTCGAAGGCTCTCCAACATTTGAACTTTCTTATCCACAACTTCAAGAGCTTTCTTAAGTTCTGCAATCTTCTGGACTTGCATTGCACTTTGTTGTTCCATGTGAGATTCCATAAACTTTTCTCCATCCATGTGTGCTATATCTTCATCGCAATCATGTGTACCATTACAATTTTCTGAATTAACATTGTGCATATCTTTCAAAAAAGAAAGATTATCAACATGATTACAAGAAGCGAAATTTGAAGTGAAATCTGAAAATAGATTTACTTCATCCTCAACACAATTAAGATTATCAATATCTAAATGAGGATCAACTATTGTTTGCACTAAACAATTCTGATTTTCATCATATGGCACATTTTCGCTTGCACAAACAACAACACTTAGTAATCCTTCTGTATTTGGTATTTCAACATCAAATACATCAGCAGCATGTAAAGATTGATGGTCATCACCATCATCATTTTCATTAATATTTTCCTGGAGAGATGCATGATTCACTTGGTAATTGCCAGTCACATAATCAGCATAACCGGCATACAAATCAAATGGTACATATCCCTTGTATATATCTGTCTCTGTATCAACATTTTCACAATGCTTCTCACTGATCATTCCATCACTACTGCGAGAGACAACCGGCATTAACAACAAAGGTTCTTGACTCTCATTTAAATTTGAAACACATGCATCATAAAAGCCATTTGGAACTGCAGAGCTTGATGCACCTAGACACGGAATGATTTGCTGAGACTCACATGGTATTTCACCATTGAAGGTGCTTTGACAAGAAACCATAGCAGACACAAACCTCTTAGCTATCCCAAATTTCAAGTTATTTTCCATATCCCTAGCTGTGTTAAAGGCTTCATACAAGATTTTGGGTTCTTTGTTTCTCAATAGGAAACCCATCTTCTTATCAAATGCACTCATATAAACATCCAGACATACTTTATCATCGAGTTTATACTTTCTAGAAATTTTGGACAAAGTTTGTGAAAATCTGATATTAAACATTGGTACCAATTCATCTTCCCTAATTTGTATACAGGTGAATTCTTTCAGCAAGTCAGAATCACTCACCTTCTCATTGAATTGATCCATGAAATCTGAAACCAATTCTTCCCATGAGGTAATAGAATTCACTGGCAAAAAAGAGAACCAATCTCTTGCATCTTCTTTTAATGACTGAATAAACAACTTCATGCATACATCTTCTTGGCAAATTTCAAATTCTCCTATCAAATCTGAAAATCTTTTAACATGTTGACATGCTGATTCTGATTTCTTCCCACTGAATATGGGCAAATACTTTCTAATTTCTGTGGGTATGGGATTTGGGTAACCTGGAATATCTTTGAAATTTAGAGCAGCATAATGGTTCATGACGAAACTTCTCCTATTATACGGTTGTGACACTTCACCAGGCATGGCTCTATGTGGAAATACACAAGACTGAAATTCTTTACTGCTCATTTTCTCCTACTCCCACAAATGATTATAAGATCTTGGATAGAAAACTTCAAGCACATATCCTTATACAAATCTATTCCTTAACATTGCTTGACATAAATTTCTTCCACATTTGCATACTACGGAGGATAACATACACTGAATATTTTAGCAACATAGATATGCAAATCAATTTTGAGATTCTCTCTTTCCCTCTATACTAGTGCTGTTCACTAAATGGGAAAATGACATTACACATTTCAAACTTTTAGAAGAGATCTCTTGCATTTGAAACCTCTGAAAAAATACCTGAAGATTTGCAGCTGTAAACTCTTATAGATCTGGAGATTTACTTCCACTTTCAGCACTGTCTT
>NW_026730534.1:0-10275 GCF_030272615.1 Cryptomeria japonica
ATTTTAAATTTCTAAATTACTAATGCGTACATCCACTCATTAAATTGAATTAAATACTTAGGATAACAAACTCCACTTACCCCACGCAAGGCACGCAAACTGAGGAAGTCCACCAATCACATGACATGCAACCCAACGAAAAGAAAACCCTATGGACCACACACGATGCTCACCTGACCATGGCTAAGGCAAGACGAGAGTTTTATGACCCCCAAATCTGAATTCTAAGGATGGAGGAGGTTTACTCAACCCTGCGAATCCCGAAGGAGATGAACCTCACCCTAGGCGGTGTTGTACCTGCAATCTCCTGCACCCATGAATCACACAAGCATACATATACATATACATATTCAATGAAGGCGTTAGCTTGAGATTTATCACAAGAATCAGGAAACAATTACATTTACACAAGAATCGATGCAAAAGCACAATAATAGGTATGCACAATTATTTATATTATCTAAACTACACATTGCATCACGGTTAACCTATCATTCAAGAATGCCACATAGGAAGTCAACCAAGGTCAAATTGGTTTTACAAGTCCGACTAGGGTAGGGGCATTACACCTTCTATGCCTAATTTGTTGAGATGCAATTGGAACTGGAGGATCTGTCAAAGGTATGGGTCTATGTTGTATCCACCATACACTATATTGTGTTGTAGTCCCTGGATTTGAAACACCAGCTAACCAACCGCATTGAACAAGAGCAAGAGCATCAAACTCTACAATGGCAACATGAGGCTGCACACATGCACCCCAATCACTGATCTAATGAGTAGTACAAGAAAAATAGGTTGTCACATTTGGAACAACCTGTATCTCCCCAAATTGTCAGAGTACACGGCCAGGAAGATGCATATCAATCACTCTGTGAGCACCAACATCTCATCCAATAAGGTATCTCTATTGTCAGCAAAAAGGAAGGTGTTGGGCATCATCAGCCTAATAGGGGAAAGTAAGTTAAAGTCTCCATGAGAAGTATTGTAATGCATCAATCTAATGATGCCATTACAAAAATTTTCCCAATGCCCTATGTCTCACTCCAACAGTGTATCTATAAGAATATGGTTGCTCTGGCTATAAATCAACATGTATCATAAGCTGAAATATAGCAATGTGCTCCCAAGCCTATATTAGGAGCAAAGTAACACCACATCCAACGGATTTATGCTGAAAATATACAATCCCATGCATTTGATGATATAAAGTGGCAAGAAGATAGGGACCCCAAGAAAACACTCATCAATGAATAACCATATCATGAATCACTCCTCCCTATCCAACAAGGAAACCATGGGTACGTCTATCGGGGATCAATAATCCAACAACAGTGCAACAAAGAACAACGGTGAGATCATCATAATCTAAATCATCCCAATGAATCTCATAACAACCTTGGATATCAAGATCATCCTCGAAACACTCAAACAAAGAGCACAAGGCAACTACTCCATCAATACGATCAAAAGTAACTCGTGCACCAAATATGGGAATGTGTAGAATACGCCACACATCCTCTGATAATATGATGAATCAATAATGATCCACTCAACTACTGAGAGGGGGGTGAATCAATAGATAAAAAATATACTAATCTTCACCAAACTCAGAAACAACTTGCAAAACTTAACTTAACTTAACTGGTTTAGACTCTGTATCTAAAAAATGCAACTGCACTGCCAAGCTTACCAGTTGACTAAAATATCAATATAACAGTGTAATAGATCTGAAACTCAGATACCTTTTAACCAAAACATCAAACCACTTTACTAACATTAGTAATAACTCATTTTAGATCACTTTCAGTCATCTAAACATGTCTTAGTGGTTTTACCAGTTAAACATATTAACCATATCGAAAACACAAACAAAATCATTCACCACTTGACACAATGATTTTTCACCTAGAAACCCAAATGGGAAAAACCATGGTGGGGATGAATACCCATAAGTATTATAAACTCTTCTAAATTTTGCCATGTTAGGAGCCAAGCCTTGTTAGAAGCTTTACAAAAATGTCTTGTTAGGAACAAATCCAATTAAGGACCACTCAGTTAAGGGATTGACTACAATGCCCTGTTAAAGGAAATACCCTGTAAAAGGTAACCTCATTGGAGGATTTGAAATCCAAGCTAATGGATCACCTGGTTAGAGGATTTGAACAAAATCCTGTTAAAGCTTACCGGGTTAGTGTTGGCAATTGACACTCAATTGGTTGGTTTCACTATGTTGTCATTGATGGCAACATGGTATCTTATTTCGGCTTCATGTTTTGGTTCAGTTGTGTACCGACAGGCACTTCACAGACACTACACCGCCACCGCCACCGACAGGACAGAAGGATTTCTATGGTTACCGGCAATGTAGGCCAACATGGTTTAGAATATGGTTATCGGTATTGGAGGTCGACATCTCTTGGATCTGACATCGGCAATTGTTTTTAATATTTATGCATTTATGTTATTTACCTGACATGTAATTTGATATTATAAATATCTTTGTAAGCTGACATAAGGCATGATAAATTGTATAGGGTATATAGGTTAGTTGGATTAGATCATTTTTATACATATAACAAAGATGGTGATGGATATGCGAATGTGACATAATGCGAAATAAATTAGAGAGATTATGTATGTGAGGATATTTGTGTAGGTTATTCTGGTAAAGGGTTTAGGGTTTCAGACCAAAACAGACAGAGCTTAAACCGGAACTGTATTCTTGCATAGAAGATGTTATCTTAGTAGTTCAACACTTCTCTAGATTGTACTCTGGATTTATATGTAGTCAGTGAGGCTCCTTTTATGATTGAGCAGTGTGCTCTAGGTTGTAAGCATTCCTGCAAGTGTAGGCCCCTTATATTTTGTAATATCTCTTCATATGGCTAGTGGATTGATATTGTGGGTCACAAATCCCATTGTGTTTTTTCCTCTTTGAGGTTTTCCACGTATAATTTTGTGTGTTATGATTCTCATTTATGTGATTGGCTTATTGGTTTCTTTACTTCTTTCAATTTTGTATGTATGGGTATACCAATTGGTGTATGCATGTTTTACTAAGGCTAAAATTGATCATTTCGGTATAACATTGATTCACCCCCCCCTCTCCTCAATTTTATTGGATTCCAACAATTGGTACTAGAGCCTTGTGCCTTAGAGGAAGTTTAACAGCTTGAGGAAGATCTTGAATCTAGAACCCATGGATATGGCTTTGAAGAAACAACTTGAGATGGCACTTGAAGATTATGATGCTGAAAGGTTGAATAACTTAAAGCTACAAGATGAATTGAATTATGCTAAGGAGTTCATTCTTGTCCTGCAAGAGAGGCTATCATATGTTTGGGCTAGGAGGAAGGAACTTTTGCAAAGTCAGGATGATGAAGAGAAAGATGCACTTAAGGAACAATGTCATAAATTGAGTCAGAAGAACATGGTTATGAAAAATGAAATGCAAGTTATAACTATGAGAATGTCTAAGGAGATTGAGGAGCAAAAGAAAAAGGAAGAAAATCTTGTTGTATCCCTGAAGAACAAATTTGAAGAATGTGGTAGGTTGGTTCATGAGAATGATATATTGAGAATTGATTTAGTACAACCCTAGAGTAATGAACAAGAGCTTGAGACACAAATGATAATTCTGAGAGAACATTTAACTACTGCAAGTGAGTATAAAGAAAAATTCAAGATTAGTTCAGCACAACTAAATGAGTTATTGAAGAGACAAAGGTAGATTGGAGATTCCAATGGACTTGAATTTGAGAAATGATAGAATTCTGGTACTGCTAATGAAGATCAAAACCATAAGGCATCGATAAGGCAATTTAATTCTTATAAATTTAATGGTATATGTTTTGTCTGCAATAGATTTGGTCACATGGATAGACAATGTAGAAACTGAGCAAATAAGAACCTTGATTTTGCTCTCGGTAAATGTTCTAAATGCAATAAGTATCGTCATAAGACAGAAGATTGCAGAATGAATGTTAAATGCTATGCATGTGTAAAGTTTGGACATATGGCTAATCAGTACAGGTCAAGCAGTTTCACTAGTTTTAGCAAATCAATTCAAATGAACAATGTTACATGTTATGCATGTAATGATGTTGGACATATTGCTAAATTTTGTAGAAGCAAAAATCCATCGGTTGGTAATGGAGGATCAAATGAGAAAGGGAAAGAGAAGGTTAGTGAAATCTGGCAAGATCATACTCAGAGATGGGTTAGGAAGACTGAAGAGCAATCATCAGATGGAAATGCACCAGTTACTTATCTGGCAGAGGAAGTTGCTCCTACACCAGCAGGTAGCTCATCTGGTAACTGAGGCAGATGCCTTAGGGGTAGGAAAAATTCATGAAGATGTTGCATATGCTTCGAGAAGAGGTTCTGGAAGATGTTCGAGACATTAGATATTCTTATCATGCATGGATATGTTCTATTCGAGATCCGGTATCTTTCACTGGCAGTCACTTATGTCAATGAAAGATTAGGGTTTTCTCAGAGGCTGAAAGGTCGAATTCACTTCATTATTGATCACCTTGCATTCAGAGCGAGTTCAAAGTGATTAAGAGAGACTAAGAGTGATCAAGGCATTTCAGATCAATCAGATTTCTTCTTGAACAATTTCACTGGTGACTGGAAGAATTTGTTAAGGATTTTTCCCAAAAGAGATCAACAGGTATTTATCTTTAAACATGGAAGTAGGATCATCATCTATTCCTATCTATGTTGCAAACCCGACTGTAGTAGAGGTCAAGGACCGCCCCAAGACAAATTTTCAAGTGGTATCCGCATATGGCTACCCTAGAAGATTCAGTTGGAGTATTTTCCCATGTTCTGGAGGGAGTTGTCTATGTTGAAGATGTTAGGGAATACATACTCTATCACATTGAGAACTTGGGAACGTCTTAAATAAAGGGCATGTAAATGAGCGAGTTGATGGGAGAATCTGGAAAGATCAAACCAGCATACAAGCACATTGAAGACTTAGGATTTATTGATATTCTGGACATCCCAAAATTTGCAGATGAGATAATTAGGTATGTTTTGAGTAGAGTACATGGGGAGTTTATTTGGTTAGATAGACCTTACAAGATCACCGAGGAAGTCATTAGGGAAATCACTAGTTTACCATCGGTTGGGCAACATCCAAACAAGAAGGTTTCGAATGATTTTGTGAACAAAATCACCGACGTGACATCTGACAGGAGATCTATGAGAATAAGCACTATTATTGACACAGACATCAGATTCGGTAGCATGATCATTGGGTACAAGGTAACTCAGTCAAATCGACTGAATTCTATTTCCAATTCCTACATTTTTGCTGCATACAAATGATGAGAGAAAATGTGAAATTGGATCTATCTGGTTGGATGTTAAATGAGTTATTAATAAACCTAGGAAATATTAAGGGATAAAAGAAGGGAACCTTTTGGTATGGAAACTTAATAGTCTGCTTAATGTTATTTTTCATGAATGATACACCCGGTTTTGGTAAAAGGAAATGTGTATTTGACATCCCGGTAGGGAGACAATTGAAACAGTCAATTGTTGCTCTTGGCAGTCAGAGAGATGATAAGGTATGGGGATATTTCAAAGCATTCCATAAATCTATGAAGTCTAGGGAAAGGGTTCCTAGGCATAATGTTGAAAAATATTCAACTGACATATGCATCATGGTGAAGAAGGATGAAACACTTATGGAAGTGGTGAAGCCCCAGAAGATTTGCATTGAGGAAATGGGCTATGAAGTGGATGCATAGATTCTTGAGGCTTATGCACAAATGTTGATTGATGCACCTATTGATGAGGTAGAGAAGCCCTATGGTACTGCAAAACAAAAATCACAAGAAGTTGAAACAGAGTTCAACCAGAAGAAAAGAGAGAAGAAGGAAGGAAAAGTAAGAATTTTTTTTGAGAAGGTCTCACAGGACATTAAAGCATTAATTGATGTTATCCCAGAGAAAGGTAGGAAGAGGAAGAATCCAAAAGTGCACATTGAGCCTATTACAATAGAGTCTGAATCCAAGGATGACATGCCCTTGGCATTCAAGAGGGTTGTAAGGAAGAAAACAGAGGAAACAAAGCTAGAAGCTAAAAAGCAATCGGTTAGGAAGGTTACATTCAAAATACTGGCACAGAAGCAAGCACCAAATGCAACACCTTCAGTTGCATCTGGTACTGCAAAGAGGAAGAAGAAGAGTGACATCGATCTGGTAATGTGACTATCATTCCACCTAAAACTTGTGCAAAGTTAGTAGATGAAATCACTAAGGATGGCATGTTAAAGAATATACAATTTTATTATGAACACTTAGAGGATGATGAACAAAGAGAGGTAGAGGAAGCAATCTTATTATACTTGGATATTTATAAGAAATCCTTAATAGAAATTGAATACCAAATACCAGAAAAATTATATAATATGTTAGATGCTAGAAGACTGTCAGCAATACAAGAAGATAAGCATATCATAATTCAAGAGTTATTATATATTTGTGTTACTATTTCTCCAAAGGAAATGGAAAGGACACAAGGTGGCAGATAGTAAAGTCTTTAATAGCAAACATAGAATAACGAGTCTGATGCTAGGAAGGGTAAATGAGGTAATAAAGGAGACTCAAAAGGCATGGGCTAAGTTCTTGGAGAGAACAGGGGATTCTTTACTTAACTCGAATAAAAAACAAACATTGTAGACACCCAGGTTGAAGGAAAAGGAAAGGGAATTATGGCTACTTTGCCCTCGATTTTGAAGAACATTAAGATAGTGGAAATATAGCCCTAAATACAAATGTACAAATAGATGTTGAGATACCAGCTAATACAGAGAGCGAAAAAGTTAATGATGTACAAGATACTAATATTAAGGATAACACTCATCTGGATACAAATGTACAGGTTGAGGTTACAGTTCCTTCAGAGGAACTGATAGTTACAGAGACTACACCATGTGGCGAAGCCACCGGTGCAAGTCAGGAAGACATAAACGATAAATCATTAGAGGAGAAGAAAGGGGAATCTGACAGAGAACCAATAGTTGGTCCACCATTGTTGTCAATTGACACCTCGTAGGTTGTAAAGAAAAACATAACCAAGATGAGTCCTACTGAACTCATGATGATGGTAGTACAAAAATTAATGAAGGAGGGATCTACAGATAAAGGGATTATTGATCAATCAATCACTGTTTTACACAGACTAGTCCCAGAGTGAAAAATTGACAATAAAGCAAGCCCATTTGACAAGCTTAAGACAATTACTGAGCATATTTCAAAGGATTTTCAATCCTTATAGTAGATTTCAAACCGACAAGCATTGGAGAGGTTAATTCAGGCTAAGAGAGCTGCATTTGATCAGGTGATTGAATCTGAGAAGAAGAAGATTGATGAAAAGCTAAAACTGATAGATAATTCTTTGAAGTAGTGTACAAATATTTATAGGGTATGTTGTAACACTGATATACTTATAGTTAATGTGGATAAGAAGAAAAGAATTTCAGGAGAAAATTGCAAATATAGCTAATTCTTTTGATGGATTGACTTCATTTACTACATCCATTGATGGTCAAATTTTGATTTTGGAAGCCCAAATTTTTGTTCTTGAGAAGGAAAGTGACAAAATTATTAGAAGAGCCAGAAGTCTAAGAGGCTTGGTGAGTCCTTGGATGGATTCACTCAGTGTACATAAGAAAAAATGTATGTATATCATGGGAAAGCCCACACCGGCAGAGGTAACTGAGAAAGAGTCATTTGCACATATATTAAGTGGACTTGTATCTATTTCTGATACTTTCAAAACTAGCTGGGATAATTATCTTGAGCTATTGGAGGAAGCCTATCTAAAAAATTTGAAATTTGTTAAGCTCCAATAAGATATTTTTGGGATATTCATTGTACAAGTTTTTTTTTGGATCTTTGACATTCTTTTTAGAATTTTTGATGGCATTGATGTCAAAGGGGGAGTGATATAGATGTAAAAATGAATAGAAGGAGTTGTATACATTAGGGGGAGATATGGAGATATAGAAGTATGGAGTATTTTGCATTAATGAATATTCATCTCAGGGGGAGCAGGCAGGATGGAACCGGTAGATGAAACCTTGACCATTTTTCACATGAGTGTTGCCATCAATGCCAAAGGAGTAGATTGTTGGCAATTAACACTCAATTGGTTGGTTCACTATGTTGTCATTGATGGCAACATGGTATCTTATTCTGGCTTCATGTTTTGGTTTAGTTGTGTACTGGCAGGCACTTCACAAACACTACACCGGCACCGGTAGGACAGAAGGATTTCTTTGGTTATCGACAATGTAGGATGACATGGTTTAGAATATGGTTATCGGTATTGGAGGTCGACATCTCTTGGATCTAGTATCAATAATTGTTTTTAATATTTATGAATTTATGTTATCTAGCTGACATGTAATTTGATATTGTAAATATCTTTGTAAGTTGACATAAGGCATGATAAATTGTATAGGGTATATAGATCAGTTGGATTAGATCATTTTCATATAGATAACAGAGATGGTGATGGATATGCGAATGTGACATAATGCAAAATATATCAAAGAGATTATGTATGTGAGGATATTTGTGTAAGGGCTATTCCGGTAAAGGGTTTAGGGTTTTAGACCGGAACAAACACAGCTTAAACCGGAACTATATTCTGGCATAGAAGATGCTATCTTAGTAGTTGAACACTTCTCTGGATTGCAGTCTAGATTTATATATAGTTAGTGAGGCTCCTTATGTGATTGAGCGGTTTTCTCTAGGTTGTAAGCCTTCTTGCAAGTGCAAGCCCCTTATATTTTGTAATATCTCTTTATATGGTTAGTCGATTGATATTGTGGATAACAAATCCCATCGTGGTTTTTCCTCTTTGAGGTTTTCCACGTATAATTTTGTGTGTTATGATTCTCATTTATGTGATTGGTTTATTGGTTTCTTTACTTCTTTCAATTCTATATGTACTGATATACCAATTGGTGTATGCATGTTTTAATAAGGCTAAAATTGATCATTCTGGTATAACACTGATTCATCTCACCCCTCTTAGTGTTATTGGATTCCAACAGTTAGGGGATTTTACTGTTGTAATGGTTAGAGAACAACAGGGTCTTGCTGATTGCAATGCTCTACTTAATCAGATCCTTTTATGCTCCTATCTGCCTTCACAATATTCTGCAGATACTCCTTCTGGTTTGGCAACAACAACTCACACTAAGCCAAATTTTCCAACATAATTTACAAACAAATCATTGACCTTAAAAACAAATACAATAGGTCAATAACATAGCACAAAACCTAAGATCTCATAGAGATTACAAACATATCAGTTCAAATATGACCATTGGATTACATAGCAATCAGTTGCACATTGTTCAAGACATCTTTGACCGCTCCTAGATCACCACACATTGGATCCTATAACTCATCACGTGTTATTCACTTCATGTTATACATTTGGTTATTCCCAAGATAAAACAGTTATCTCTATGTGCCAAAACCACTTTGAAACTCATCACATGCATCATGCATATGTGGCATAATCATCTCCGCTCATCATTCGATCATAAGACATTACTACTAATTCTCCAAGCTCCATCGGTTAGGGTTCTTCTTATCAATAGGTTAGGGTTACCGATTGATCTCTATGCTTCAATAGTAATACCGGTTTCCAACACTGCTTCTCTACCGATTGGTTTACTACATCACTACCAGTTACAATACATCTCCATTACCAGTTTCTATTGACATCAATGACAACACTATACTTCATCAATGCAATATTGATGCAATGGCAACAATCTCCCCCTTTGGCATTGATGGAAATACAAATATCAATATCACTTGATTGTGATGATTGAGAGTAATGCACATACATAGGTATAGGAATCCTAGTTTACAGTGTTCATGTACTCTCCTTCAACTGTATCTCCATGTCTTCAATTGGTAACTGGCTATCAATCATATACAATTCTTCTCCCCCTTTGACAAAAATGCCAAAGTGAAAGTAAAACATACAGTGCCATACTTTAATATTCTGCAACTAGCTACTCCCCCTATGGAGTAGCTCCAATCAACACCAATCCTTCTTCAAGATTTCAAATAGGCTCTGGAACTGATGTCTTCCACATTTGCTCAATGAACTTCATGTAGGGTTACAACCCCTAGCTTACCTCTAAGATACTCAAATGTCTCCTTACGTAGAGGTTTAGTAAAGATATCTGCAAGTTGTTATTTAGAAGAAACATGCTCCAGTGACACA
>NW_026730535.1:0-10244 GCF_030272615.1 Cryptomeria japonica
ATCAAGAATTTCCACCCTTATGAGGGCTAAGAGACAATTTGGAGGATTTTTGTCGAGAATAATTCAATGTATGTGATTCAAGAGTTTGGGACTCAGAGCTCAAGGATTCAACTTGAAGCTACACCTTAAAAAGGGTCACAAGGAAACTTGGGGGAGTTCCATGATAGGGAGACAAATGGACCCAACTCAAACTTAACAATACAAGACCCTTTGAGACTTTACAAACTGCCTCAATGTATTGACAAAGAAAAATCATTGCAAAACTACCACCTTGCTGCCATATTGATAGACCCTTGCACAGTCACTCATAACTTTTGAAAATGAAAAAATTTGTTCGATCGCTCCGGTGAAAGTCTTCATAACTTGGATATACAAAACATATCCAAAAATAAGAAAAATCCAACGGTGGAAATGTGAGATATGGCTCCCGTATTAGGACTATATTTTCTGCAACAGTCTGCCCCTAAAATTTCAGACCTTTACTCTCACAATGCACATGTCATCTTGTGCATGGCCTCTTGAGATAAAATATTATGAAAATATACAATATAATACACCATCATACCCATTTTTGGGGTTAAATCAATCTGGAAATAAAATATACAACATTTTCATGCTCTTTATTAACCCTATGGCAGGGATATGACTGTTTTCACAAGAAATTAGACATATTCACCAAAACAAAACCAAATCACTTCAAACCAAAGCCAAAATAAACTTATTTAATTATAGAAACATCTCCAACTATGAAGGAATGAAAACTAATTCATAAAAGCACTCAAAACAATGGAAAATCAGACTGTTCTATGTGGAAACCTGGAAAATACACATGAAAATCATATTTTTATTGCTTCAAAACTCATATTTTTATTGCTTCAAAACTCCAAACCCGATCAAAAAACCTTTACCAACCACCACAAATGATAAATTTTCATCCATTTATAACCCTCAAGGCCTTCTAGGTCGAAATCCAACCTAAAACCAACTTATAACTAACTTATGACAACTTTTTGCATTCTTGACAACTTTTTGACAACAAAAAGTTGCTCCAAAGTTGTCAATTTTGACAACTATGTATGTCAACTTGCCAAAACTATATATAAAACTTCTAAAACATTAAAATGGTCATTATATGACCTTATAAACATATTTTATCCATCTAAACACACTGCTATCCCAAAAACCCAATTTTAGCCTTTTCTAGGCCTAATTGCTCAAAATGACAATTTTACAC
The DNA here is from genome assembly GCF_030272615.1 of Cryptomeria japonica. NCBI lineage: Eukaryota > Viridiplantae > Streptophyta > Pinopsida > Cupressales > Cupressaceae > Cryptomeria > Cryptomeria japonica. Next base: position 1,235 of record NW_026730535.1, read on the forward strand.
TTTTTGACCATTACATTGCATTTCACTACATTTTATGGCTCACATGACCATGTTACATCATTTAAAGACCTTATAGGTCTTGGTTGTCTTCATTTTTCATCAAATCCTCCAGAGGGCCTTTCAGTAACCCTGCTCCACCTTGTCTTCCTGGGTGCTCCTCCACCATTCCACTTGATTTAGGATTTGATTCTTCAAGGAAATATCTTCTCAAATATATATTGAATTTATGTTTTTGCCATTTTTGTTTAGTACATTTTTAAGAACAATTTTATAAGTGGGAGAATGTTGGCATATTACATTACAATTTCTATAACTATCAATTGTTGGTTTTGTAGTTTCTAATGACCTCCTATGCATTATATATAATTCTTCTAAATCACAATGTAATCATCAAATATCCACCTATGTTTCGTCAGCCACATCCAAACCAAAGATGGGTTGGTCCTATAAGGACACGTAACTTAGTTGGTAGAGCCATATAACCACATATTTGTATTGCAACAATATCCCAAAAAATGCTATATGAAATTTTGTCCATTTGAAAATGTCTTCAGGCAGTAAATAGGCATAAATTGCATAAATCAGATTATCAAAGAATGAATCACAACTCTAAATCTAATTATTACTTCTGAATAGCAATCAAATAAAGCTAATTATTAATTAAATTGAAATGATCTATCTAAGATTCCCTCAATTGACATAGCAAGGCTTCCATTGCTCTTCTCCATTGTTGTTGATGTAGATGGCTCTCAGGTATTGCACTTGATTTCCTGCATAAGATAAGCAACAATATTGAAGACTGTGATTCTATGATTCTAGAAAAGCTAATTTGAATTGATGAAAATAGGTTGAATTTATAGATTTTCAACACAAAGAGGGTGAGAAATAGAACTCAAATGTTGATTGGGAGACAATTGAAATTGATTGATCAGTGAACTCAATTGATTGTTTTTTTAACTCATTTGATTGAGTAGTCAACTGGATTGATTGAAGAGTGGACTAAATAGATGGATTAGTCAACTCACTTGATTGATTAGTGAACTGAATAGATTGGGGAGATGACTGAATTGATTGATTAGAAGTATGAATTGATTTTGAGTTAAAAAGGATGATTGATGTGTTGCAGGAATTTGAAATTGAATTTGATTTTCAATTTCAATTTGGTCATTCAAATGTTGAAATGCACATGAAATTAATAGAAATTCATATTTGGGGAAATGTGAATTTGGAAATAGGAAATTAAATGAAATTAAGTGAAATTTGAATTTGGGGAAATATGAAATGAAATTAGATGGAATTAATTGACATTATCATTTGGGGAATTGGAGAAATAAGTTAATTAATTTTAAAAATTTAAATGAAATTATTTAAACTTAGGAAATGGAATTAATTGAATAATAAAGATTATTTAACTAAGGAAAATGTTGCAATTAATTAAATAATTGATATTTAATTAATAATTGAGATAGGGTGTCCAAGGGGTTGAGCTTAACTGGTTAAAACACTGGGTTCTCACTGTGGAGACCCAAGTTCAATTCCCAATAGGGACATCTAAAGTGGAATTCTAAGTTGTGACTCTTGGCCTTCCATAAGATGGAGAAGGTCTTGGGTCAATCTAATCAAACATAATAATAATAATAATAATGCGGCTACGGCCTATTACCTATCAAAAAAAATAAAAAATTGAGATAGGGTTAACTGATTAAAATGATTTGAGATTAGAAATTGAATAATTAGAAATGTTGAATGTGATGATTAGAAGAAATAGTTAGTTTAATCAAATAATTAAATAATTACTTTATTAAATAGACGAATAATTAGTGTAGAATTAATGAGACATTTTTAGGTGTCTACAAAAAATATTACAACAATATAATGAAATTACTATTATATAATACACCATTAGTAATAGATGTTACAAGCTTCTCCTAACTGATCCATTAAAAGCTCGTAACAACAACCCCTCATAATTACTACTATTGTTTTTTACCATCAATTGACCAAGCTTCTTGTTCTAGCTGACAAGTGTTGATTTTATAGTGGTGCAAGAGCACCTAGGAGTCAAAGGAACACAATGAGGGTCACATGGTGATCCAAGAGCATATGAAGTTTAATAAGACCTATAAGGTCATTTCATGATGTAACTATGGCCATTAGAGCCATTTGAAAGTAATTTGAATCCAAATGTGTCAAGTTGTGTCAATGTTGCCAATATGGCTAGTGTGGCCTATAAGGGCTAATTGTAAGGGTTTAATGGGAGTTTAAGGGTTTAATAATAAATTATGTTTGTAAGATCTCATGTTGACCATTTGAATGTAAGGGGGGAATTATCTAAGTTTAAAAGTTGTCAACTTGACAACACAAAATCAGTATATTTGACCGATTAGAAAGTGGTTTATGGGTGGTTGCAAGTTGGTTATCAATTTTAGAGGATTGAACAGGTTTATAAAAGCATGTAATGCCCGATGGAATGGGTTGGAGTCAATGTATGAAGTTTTGATTAATAAAACATTAAAAAGCTCCCTGCATCTTTCCATGTTAGACAATTAAACTTATAGTTGTAGCATTTATTTCTGATCCATTTGTTATTGTCTTTGAAGATCAATTTGTATGATGTATTAGAACATAAAATCTATAATATTTTGGATTTTATGGAATCAATTTTCATTAAGTTTTAGCAGAGATCCATTGGTTTCTTATTTACTGTTCAAACCCTCATTTAGAGAAACCAAAGACATTTAAAATGTAATATCCTTTTCATTTTACGTATGGTCTAAGCCCATGTTTGGCAGGGAGATGCGGAAGAGTGTGCATTACCTGCCCAAAAGTTGCAGGCAACCATGCAAGCAGGCAACATGAGTTTTGGATGGAGAAGGAGAAAGGTTTGTTGAAGGGGAATGAATGTCTGTCATAGAAAATACAGTCTCTATGAGGGGGAAATATCTTGATTTTTAACCGTTGGATTTTTCTCATTTTTACATATGTTTGTGGGAAACAAGTTTAAAAGGATCTCACAGGAGTGATTGAAGAAATATTTTCAGGTTCAAGAGATATAGTTGACTGAATGCGGGTCTATCAAAAAGACCAACAACTTCTTGTTTTGACAGTAAAGGAACACTAAACTTTGTTAAAGGTAAATATTTGTGTTTGGATGAGTTAATAGGTATTGGAAGGGTGTGGGAAAAGTCTTGATATTTTAAAGGGAATAAATATAAGAGTTTAGGGATTGGTTCAAGTTTTGTGAAGGTCACAGTGAGTAGGACAATGATCAGAATTAATGTTGGTTGGGTTGTTTAGCGAGTATTAAGTGTTTGATGGGGACAATGGGATGTGAGACTCCTAGATTGAGTTTGTAGGGCGAAGAACAAGTGTTGTTGTCATAGTGTTCAAGTGGAAAGTATGAGAGTTATGAGAAATTAGTTAAGTGGGTTTATGTGATCAGGTTTTGTGTCTTGAATCAGAAGTTGTTTGAGTGAATGTGTGATTATAGATTGGCTTGAGTTGAGAGTTGAAGTTTGTCCTTACTTGAGTGGTACTCGTGTGAGGTTGTAGGATGCTCTGCATCACATAGTTTCTTCAAAAACCACAATGGTGAAAAATCTATGCCACCACATGTTTACACTCAAGGGCGGTAAGCTCTTGAGGTTAGGGTCCCCCATGGACTTAAACCTATGCCTCAAGGATTCACTCTTGATGACCTTGCCTATGTATCTCTTGGTGGAAAATTAGAGGCTTTGTAGTTTGCCTTTAAATGTTAGAAGGAGTTTGTTCTCTCCTCTTGTGTGAGATTTGTGTACTCTCTTTAAACTATGGCTATTTATTAAACATAGTGAAATCATACTATAACAATGACTAATTGTCATCAAGTAGTGTAAAAACATACACAACGGCCACATCCTTTAATAATTTCACAATTGCATAGAGAGAAACTCGAGCACACATCATGTATACAAAAGATGACTAGCTCATATATACACAAGATGACTAGCTCATACATATCAGATATACACAATGATTATCTCAATCCTATTATTCTAATTTAATTAAATAAATTCATAAATTTATTTACTAACTATAGTCCAAATATTAAATAAATTAATAAATTTATTTAATTCCATTTTCCTCTCATTTAAATAAATTAAACATTTATATAAAATGCCTAGCCAAAATCCCTATTTAAATAAATCAAATATTTATTTAAAAAGCCTTATCCACTTGCATTCTCCTACAAATGATGCAAGTTGCACCATTATTTTGAGTTAATAAATTATTTATTTAAAAATTCCCTAAATCTTCACCCACTTACAAAGCCCACTCACCCACTAACCTTCTTCTAGATTATTCTAAGCCCTTCTAAATTACCCTAAACCCCCTTCTATTCACTTGCACAATCCTAAACCCAAATTAACTCCCAACCCATCATCTCACCCATTTAAGACTATTACAAAATATTAAATGCTTTCCTTCTTCAACAAGTTAATCCACATGGGTCTTGTCCCTTCAGTCAAGGCATAACCATGGATAAACCTTACACAACAGTTTACTCGTTGGATAATAACTTTACCATTGGATAATAGCTTTATCCAATAACCCAACCACATGAGGTTACCCTCATGTCTCCTCAAGTACTAAATGGTTCTTCTCTCTCCTCTCAAGCCCTTTCATGATGCCACTTGTCACCATTGCATTGGTGGAAGTTGCAAACATGGATTGAGGATCATGCCTCTCTCATGAAATCATAACCCTTGCCAAGCCAAATCAATCTCGGCCATCCAATTACCCATTTTGCCTATAAAAGGAGCCTTATTCCTCAAGCAAAGGAGGACGCATCTTGAGCATTCTTATTATAGTTGCATTACCATTTTACTTAGCTTTCTCATAGCATTTTAGTATATACATTTGCATAGCAATAGAATTACACTTTCAACCATTCTCAATCCTTCATTTGACATCCATGGCTTCATGCTAAAAACTGAGGGCTACATTCAAGCAAGCTTTGGATCTTTGAGAGGAGAAGAACAAGGGAGAGGCAACAAGAGCACATTGGGAGAATCTTAAGGAGTCTATTCTCTCTTCTTTTCATTTTACTTTCATTTGTGTGTTTTTTATTCTCTTTTAATATGTATGTGAAAGTTTTGAGTTCTTTTGTTTTGGTTTTTTGTTGAGACTAACTTATTGATCATTTGAGCTTTGTTTTTTGCCTATTCTGCTTTCATGTGCATCAGTATATATTATTTATTTGAAGCATATTGATAAAACAGGTGTGCAAAGAAACATCTAAATTTTATTTTGAAGCAAATGCGAAAATGTAATGAGATTATTATATGGGTTAACTAGTAGTTATATTAAGGTAATAATAGTAGTAGCTAGACTTTGATTGTTTTAAAGTTTTTTTTATAAAATAAATGAAATATAATAAAGTTGAAAGGTTCACAAACACCAAAAAGATGATGTCATAATCATCTGTTGATTGAATTTGTGAAATAAACACCCTTCATTTCCTACCACTAAACTAATTTTAAAGATAATTATAATTGAATTTGTCAAAATATACACCCTTCAATTCCTAGTAGTAAACTAATTTTAAAGATAATTAATAATTTATGTAAAATAATTTAGATAGTTCAAACAAAATCAATTGGTTTCAACAAATGATTGATTTTACAATGTGTTTTTTTATTTAAATAATAATTAATACACTTATTTATATTTATATTTTATTTACTCGTTTATATTATAATTTTGTTAAATGACTTTTATTTTTTGGTTTATTTTCAAATTCAATCTTTGATTGATTTTTTTAAATATATATAGAAATCTTATATCTATAACTTAAAATTTTATATTAATTTGAATAATAGTGAAAATATTCATTATTATTGTAATTCTTTAAAAATATATCAATTAATAATATAAATATTTAATTTTTTCCTTTCAAATATCTATTAATTATTTTAAGTCAACTTTCAAAATATTTCACATTAAAAACATTCAAATTTTAGTTTATGAAATAAAAAAATGATTAAAAATTACATAATCAAAATAAAAAAATATTTTACCTTTTCCATTTTATTTTTTAACTTTTTAAGTTTGGTTTTAGTCATGACTTTTAATAGAAAAAAAAAAATTAGCTTTATTTTTTATTTTTTAATGATTGACGACATGGATTTTTAGCCTAGTCCAATCGCAAGTGAGGTCATAAACTGGGGGGCCTCATCCCCGCTTTTTACATATCTGAGGTATTAACACCTCTAAGAATTAGTTCTAACATCAACAACCATTACCTCATTATCTCTCCAATCTCCTCTCCTTATCTCTCCACGGTCTCTCCTTATCACTCCATCATAACCCCTTATATCTCTCGCACCTTATCGCTCCATGTGTTATTCGTCACACCACATCGTTCAATGAATCTGCCTACTGCCTCAGCTAGCGTTGAAAGGGGCATCAACACCCTCGTCAGATTGCCAGTCACAAGACACACGATTTGTAGGATGTAAGTCGATGTCAAGCATTTCGCAAGGACCACCACGTTAGTATACGGGTATTGTATAGGGTGAGGCATTAACGCTTCTAACAGACAACACCAACCACGGGCTACACGATGGGACCGAAAGCATGCACTAATGAACTCTTCCAGCGTAGGCACACACAAGTGAACGAGTGGGGATTCAAACACAAGACCCACTATCAACAGTGGGTTGCAACTTACCGTTGCACTGCGGGGTCAACCCCTTTAGCTTTAAATTTTTAATATTTTAGTTGAAGTATGATTTTACTTTTTAACTTTAATTTATTTAAAAAACTAATTATGTTTACCTTCAATTTTATTTAATAATATCGTGTTTATTTTTCTTAATATTGTTTGTGATATATTAATTATATCTTTTAAGTACATATTTTATTAATATTTCAATTCTACAAAATTTAAAATATTAGTTTTACATTTTAGTTTAATTATTAATTAACTTAATAAGTTTGATATGTAATTTTTAAAATTATTATTTTTATTCTTATTTGAATTTTGATATATTTTAAATTTGCATTTAATTTATTCGATTTTAATTTGTAATTTAAATTGAATTTTGTAATATATTTTATCTTCCTCTTTATCTATCTTCTTTTTCTCTTAATCTCTATATATCTTCCTATCTATTTATATTTTTATCTCTCCCTCTATCTCTATCTCTCTATCTATTTTTCTCCATCTTCCTCTCTTACAATAACTTCATCTCCACCTCTATCTTCCACTCTCCCCCTTTATTTATAGACATATATTTTCTCTCTCTATCCATCCACCTTTCTCTCTCCCTCTCTCTTCCTAGACCTCTATATCTATCTCTTTGCTTCTCTATATCCATCTCTCCTTCTATATCTCTCTTATTATCTCTCCATTTCTCTCCACCCCTGTAACTCTCCCTATCTCTACCTCTTTATATATCACTCCCCATCTCTATTTTTATCTTTCTAACTATCCTTCTCATTCTCTCCCTTTCTATATGTTTATCTTTTCTATCTCTCCCTATCCCTCTTTTTTCTCTCACTTTATCTTTCCCTCTCCTCTCTCCACATCCCTCTTCTCTATTTCCATCTCCATATCTATCTCTATCTCCTTACTTCTCTCTATTTCCATTTGGTAACTGAAGAAAGTGGGTCCAACATTAAACTTGAAATACTCAAAACAAGGACTAGGGTTGGGTGGGAAACCAATGTTAGTAGTGGGTTTATCAATGGAGAACCCAAAATGCAAAGAGGACAGTGGCAGTGTTTTGTTGGTAGAACGCGAGGAAAACAATGAGAGGGTGAATAGAAAGAAACAAAAATTAATATCTCAGACCAAAATGCTACCATCGTATTTTCCTACTAATTCCTCTTGGAATATGGAGCATCGTGCTTGCACACAAGTCAGAGAAAGATTGACATTTGTAAATGCCAAACAATACAAAAGGATCTTGCAATGAAGGTAGGCCAAAATAGCTAGAAAATTAAGATGGTTAGGGCACAATAGGTTTATCACAATTCTTACAAAAGTAATAAGCTTCAATCAGACAACTGTCACACATGAAATTAAACAAGAGAAAACAAAACCAACAATAGAATTACTAGAAAATCGTGAAAACCTGGAAACTCAAGTTGAAAATTTGGAAAGTCAAGTTGAAAACTTGGAAAATGAAGTTGAAAGGATATATTTGTAGAATCACCAATCTAACGACATTGAAAGAATGAAGCAACAAGAAACAAAAATAGAGGGGGATGTGGAAGGTGAAGGTTAGGTGAACCAATATAGTCCTAACTCAACTCCTTTAACCAGGTCTTCAGACCTGTATGTTAATGAATTAATGGAGCTAAAGAATATACTTGAAGGTTTAGAAGTAATAGAATAGAGGAAGTACAATAAATGGCAAGAGATTATGGATACCAATCACAAATTCTCTCAAGAAAACAAGTTTTTCAGGGAGGAGATATTCAAACTTCAAACTAATCTAAAAATAGGACAACAAGAAATAGCAACCATAAAGCAGGATTCAAAGCAGATTAAAGATGGCAATTCCATTGTAGAAGTGGAGGAAAGGAGCACCCACCACTAGAGGAGTTCCACTCAACAATTGCAAGCATAGAAATTAGGGAAGCCAAGTTGAAGGAAAAACTAGAAGAGGTAAAATCGTGGGCACAAGTAACAAAAGGGTCAATTGAGAGTCAAAGGGAACTCATAGAGAAGCAGATTAAGGTGCACTTAGGGGAAGAAAAACATAAGAATGATAAAGCATCAAATATAATAATAAAAGGACTGAAGGATTATGGAGAAGGTGAACACATTGATACGCTAATTAAAGAATTTTTAGCAGATAAGTTGGAGTGGGTGGGGCATATTCATCAAGCAAGAAAAATTGGCAAAGTGGCACAAGATGACAGGAATAGGAATATAAGGGTAACATTAAAAAACATAGAGGACAAGAACAAAATTATGAAGAACAAAAGGTTTCTCAAGGGAACGCGATTTTATATAGAT
>NW_026730536.1:0-10198 GCF_030272615.1 Cryptomeria japonica
TTAGGTTGCATTGGTTCTCTTGTTTTTAGGTTAGTAAAATATGGACATAAATGAGCTTTGGTTATTTTGAGATCAGTGATTTGCCTATAAGTTAAACCATCGGCATAAAAATCACGCAACTCTTGTCGTCGTCTATGAAATTGATCTAATTGAGAATCAACAGATCTTACTCGACAACAGTTTGCATTGATTTTGCAAACCCTAGAAGATGGGGTGGCGTGGTTGACTCATTTTGGATAGCAGTAATATTTTGTTCAATCACTTGTAGGTTTTCATTAATTTGTTCTCTTAAACGAATTTCATCCAAACTAGGGGGTGGAGGTGGAGGTGGAGGTGGAGGTGGTGGTGGTGGTGGTGGTGGTGGTGGTGGTGGAGGTGGAGGAGGAGGAGGAGGAGGAGGGGGTTGCGGTGGGGGATTTTCACCTAATAGTTCATCTATGTCAAAGACATCCATGATAACAAAGAACTCCTTCATATATAAAGATATACATGAATTATATACAACTCTATGTCAAAGAAGAATCTATTTTAGTTTAAAAAAAACATTTATAAATAGTAACATTTCTATGTTATTGAATGAGATACACATGAAATAGAATATAATATTGAACTTACAAAAATATACATGTACATACTATTGAATCTTTAAATATAAAATTTGCGCACAAAACTTAATAAAAACTTTCAATGAAACTTCATAAATCTATTATATATTCAATAGCAATACAAGATCATTACGCTCTATAAACCAAGATATGATCATAAGATCATGAGAGATTTAATAGCAATACAAGACATAAATCATTATGGGAAATTAGTAGTTATTAATAAAGATTAGATAATGTAAAAATAGAAGATAAAACATATGGAGTAAAAGTAGGATTAAAAAAGGAAATCAAGTGAGAAAATATTCAACATGCCCTACAAGTGGGGTAATCGAATATGAAGTAAACATAAAAGATTAAATTATGTGATAGCTAGTGGTTTCTCTTTTATGTTATGTGTCACCTCAATGTGTACATTCACTTTGTTGGTGCATCATTATTTTCTTGCATTTAGCTAACTATTGTATTGCATATTTGCACCTAGGATAGGATAAGATTACTTGGGTAGATATCTACCTAGGTAGACATCACATGTTCAACTCATACTCCCTACTTTGGTAGAGATGTGGATATATGTTACTCATCTTCTAAATTTTTTTGTAAGAGTTCTCTGTAAATAGGATTTTATATATTAGAATTTTCCTAAAATATGTCTCAAAATGATTAAAACACTTGAATCAAGGTCAAAAACTAGGAATGTGAGATACATGATATGGATGATGACAAGGATGGTTGAGAATAAAGCAAATTTGAATGGATTATGGTATACTCCTAAGTGTAGGGTACTTATAAAAAATAGATTATACATGATGCAAGAATTTGGTCTTCATCATGGTACTTGTCCAAGGTGTCATAAGAATGGTTTTCACCCATGAATAAAAAAAATATGTCTACTTTTCTCTGTTTTTTAATTTTTATGCAACACCAAATCCTTTAGGTGTGGATATGTTAAATGATACAAAGGATATTTATAAGTTTTTAAAAATCCTAGCCAAAAAATATAGGACACTAGAACTATGGACCTATTATGCAATGTCATGGCATAATAGGACTTATTATGTCGTCATGGCATAATAGGTCCTATTATGCAATGACATGATATAATAGGTGGACTATTATGCAATGATATTATTATGGACCTGTTATGCCATGATGGCATAATAGGTGGACTATTATGCAATGTCATGGCATAATAGGACCTATTATGCCATGATGGCATAATAGGTCCTATTATGCCATGACATGATATAATAGGACCAACTATGGACCTATTATGCAATGTCATGGCATAATAGGACCTATTATGCCATCATGGCATAATAGGTCCATAATTGGTCCTATCATACTAAGTAAATATGTCAAATTAGCATAGTTTTAGTGTTGGAGATGAATTAGATGATGAAGTTGGCAATTCGAGAAAATCATGTCATGTTGTGACTTAATAGGTCCTATTATGGACCTGTTATGCCACGATGGCATAATAGGTGGACTATTATGCCATGATGGCACAATAGGTCCTATTATGCCATGACATGATATAATAGGACCAACTATGGACCTATTATGAAATGTCATGGCATAATAGGACATATTATGCCATCATGGCATAATAGGTCCATAATTGGTCCTATCATACTAAGTAAACATGTTGAGTTAGCATAGTTTCAGTGTTGGAGATGAATTAGATGATGAAGTTGGCAATTCAAGAAAATAATGTCATGTTGTGGCTTAATAGGTCCTATTATGGACCTGTTATAACCATAATGCCATATAGGTGGACTAGTATGCAATGCCATGGCATAATAGGACCTATTATGCCATGATGGCATAATAGGTCCTATTATGCCATGGCATAATATAATAGGACCAACTATGGACCCATTGTGCAATGTCATGGCATAATAGGACATATTATGCCATCATGGCATAATGTGTCCTATTATGCCATGACATGGCATAATGTGTCCGTAATTAGTCCTTTTATACCATCACATGACATAATAGGACCATAATAGGACCTTTATGCCATGACATGGCATAAACCTAAGCCTAAACTTTGATATCTAAAATTTGAAGAGTAATGTTAATTACTTTTAAGGTTATACTAATAGTGGTAACTTTTGTATTGCCTAATGAGGATTAAGAACAATTTTGGTACATATGTTCAATTTAAGGAATTGGAATGGTGGCTTGCTAGAAGTGGTTAAATTTTTTCATTTTGATTTTGTTTTGGTTTTCGTTTTGATTTCCATTTAGTTTCGGTTTTGTTTCGATTTCATTTTCGTTTTTGTTTTTGTTTCGATTTCGTTTTCGTTTTCGTTTTTGTTTCGATTTCATTTTCGTTTTGATGTTTCTAAGATATCTAATTTGATATTTTGTTTTGTTAACTATCTAGGTTTGGTTTTGATTTGTAAATTTGTTGATTAGGGTTTAGGGTTATCTGTTGATGAATATTTCAGATCAATATCAAGAATAACAAATTTATTTATAGGCTACTTTTTAAAAAAACTAAAATAATACCAAAAAAATCTAATTAATACACAAAAAATAGGAAAAATATACAAGAAAATTACGAAATGTGAAAATAGATGATTGAATGTGTACTTGGGATAGTGGTGGAGGCTTGAAATGGAATCCACAACACGGGGGCCCGTTTTTGATCTCTTGTTCTCACTTCACTGTGAGGGTGAAAATGAAAAAATTCACCCAAAAAAAGGGTAAAATACAATTTACAAACGGAGGCCTGTTTTTTGAAAATGGGCCCCCATTTTGCTTAAAAACAGGGCCCCATTTTATAACAAAATGGGTGCCCATTTATTTTAGCTTTGGGCCCCCATCACCTTTCGGCTTGGGAGCCCGAAGCATAAACGGGCCCCCATTTTTAGGAGCATGTTTTCCAATGCACAGACTTCCATGAATTTGTGACTCATTACCTTGCACTTGCCCTTCTTTCAATTGTATATTTCTACGAGAAATATACATTCAGTCCTCACAAAAAAATTCAAATTCAATATTATCATTCTGAGTAAGTTGTAATATTTATACAAGTTTTCTATAGACATGCACAATTTCAAGTGAATGGTATAGAGAGTACTGAAAATGAACACATTATGATCAAGGAGGTTCATTTCTATATCAGTGATGATACATGTCATAATAGGAGCTATGTAGAACATTGTTTTGGAATGGTTTTTTTAAAGATATTAGAGAAGGTGTGATAAATTATTCACAACATTGGATTTGGTCAGATGGATGTGCATAAAGTTTTTGTGGAACTTCTTTGAGAGTGGACATGGAAAAAGAGAGCATGATGGAGCAGGTGCATGTGTGAAGCGTGTACTTCGCCAACATGAACTTGTAGGTACATTCTCTTCATTTAATTTAATTTTTAATTTATCTTTATATCAATCAATTTAAATATACATGGGAAAGTCCAATTTTCTGAAGAGATCTATCTTGTGTATAGGTAACACCATACAAAATTCAAATGAAATTGTTGAATGGTGCAAGTCATTTTGCTAGTCGTGATACAACATACAAGTGCTATGTTGGGGAAGTTAAAGGTATTTATTCTTGTGTTTGAAAATTATTTTAAAATTCAACATGACATAAATGGAAAGTAAATTAAATTAATTTTGTTGGATTATGAGTTTGAGTATGTACATTTATTTTAAAATTATGTATTGAACTAGAAATGTAAATGTGTGTTTCTAAATTCATAAATTTATTTAACAGATATTGATGATCAAATCCTTATAATTGTCAAAAAATTAAAGGTATTAGAAGTTTACATCAAGTCATGACTACGGGACATAGCTAGCCTCTTATTATTCTTGTAAGAGAAAAATCATGCTTTTGTGTTGATTGCATTGAGAACAACACAAATACTCAATGTGAGAATATTGGAGATGGATATGTTTTACAATGGGAAATGAAACAGTTAGTCGCAATGCCTCCTTATGAAGATAGTGACATTTCTGATATTCATGATCCTCTATATTCAGTTGATTATGAACGTGTTTCTAATTTAGATGTTACAGGTTCATGTGCGCATTTATTTAAAATATGTACAATTTTTTAAAAAAATCTTATTTATTTTATTGTTCAAATAATTTATGTTAATTTTGTTTGAAATATATGTGGTCTATGTAGGTGATACTTTTGTGGTGGTTGTTTATCCTGACAATACTGAAGGTGTTGATTATTATATACTGAGATGCACAACACCAAAATGCAAGTTATTAGAATCAGTCATTGATGATGATGGGCAATAATATCTCATCGATTTAGTTGTTGTTGAAGGAACTTATTATCAACAAATAAAGATAGATAAAAATGGTGTAACATTTATTGATTATATGATATGCCAAAATATTCTATACTACAGTCACTTATTAATAGTGACAAGATTGCATTTGGAGACATTGCCAAAAAGAGGACGTGGCAACCAACAATGGAGGTTGCCTATTGAAGATCATGAAAAAATCTTAGAGATTATAAAATATAGGGAGGATACAGATTATATGTACTGAGATCTTTAAGTTAACTTGTCATGTTTGAACTTTTTATATTAGATAGGTCGTACTTCAATGAACTCATATTTTCTACGATAGGATCATATCTATCTATCTAGATATAGACATGCACGTTTGTTTGGATAGTGTGGATGCTTATATATTATATATATTGCACATGGACATTTAATTTTGTGGATGCATGTTGTATTTATATGTATGTATGGATTTGAATTTTTATGTGTATGCATGTGTATAGATTTATTTATATAAATAAATGTATGGATTTATTTATATGTGGTCTTAAGGGACCTCTTAAGGGGTCTTAAGGGGATTTATGCAATGGGGTCATAGTGCATGTACATAGTTACACCTAGATCATAGTGCATGTGTTTTATGGATGCATAAATTGTTAAAGAAAAAAATGTGCATTGAATTCTTTTTTTATACTTAAATATATTTCATGGGGGCATTGAATTTGTATGTATGTATGGATTTGAATCTTTATGTCTATTCATGTGTATAGATTCATTTATATTTACATGTACGAATTAATTTATATGTGGTCTTAAGGGGTCTTAAGGGCATTTAAGGGGTCTTAAGGGATTTATGCAATGGGGTCATAGTGCATGTACATAGTTACACCTAGATCATAGTGCATGTGTGAATCACCTATAAATCATCTTTGTGTATGTATACATGTATGGATTCATTTTTATTTACATGTATGTATGGATTTGAGTTTTTATGTGTATGTATGTGTATTGATTCAAATTTATATTTACATGTATGGATTCATTTATATTTGGTCTTAAGGGGTCTTAAGGGGATTTATGCATGTGTGAATCACCAATAAATAATCTTTATGTATGTATGGATTTTAAATTTTATGTGTATGCATGTGTTTTGATTCAAACTTGTGTATGGATTTTAATTTTTAAGTGTATTTATGTGTATGGATTAATTTATATTTACACATGTATGGATTCATTTAATTGTGTTGTCTTAAGGGGTCCTAAGGTGTTTTAAGGGGTCTTAAGGGGATTTTTGCAACGTGTTCATAGTGCATGTGTGAATCGCTTATTTAAATCATCTTTACATATATGTATACATGTATCGATTCATTTATATAAATACATATATGGATTCATTTATATACGTTGTCTTAAAAAGTATTAAGGGGATATTTGTGTTGGGGATATTTACATCTATGGATTTATTTTTATTTAAACATCAATGGATTAATGTATTTTTTTATGATCTTGTATCTATTTCAATGTAATTTTAATATTTAATTATGTACCTTAATTATATTCATCATGCTTAATGTAAAATTAATGTATTTAATTACACCAAGTAAGTATATTCATCATGCTTTTAATTTATGTAAAATTAATTTATTTAATTACACCGTAAGTATATTAATTACACCTGACTTTTGTAATTTGATAATTATGAGTTCATGATTGTTAAAAATGTTAAAAATGCTAACAACTTTAATAAGTACCAAAGCACAAAAAATAAAAATGAATTAGTTTAACAATGAATGACTAACATCATATTACTAAGCATGTTATTTACGCAATATATATAACATTTAATATTCAAAAATGTAAGATATATATAAACACAAAGTAGTATGAAATGTCACGATATCTAACACATACATACATGTACATACCATGTTCCAAAATATACATCCAGGAAATGTCGAGCCAAGAAAATAAATATATATAGATATATATAAAATATGTCTAGAAAATGTGTGCACATGGAAATCTATAAACAATGGGTCAGTCGGGGCCCTGTCCAGAACCTTGTCCTAATCACTACGCCTGCAATAGATTACACATGAAATCATACATTAAACATTCATAGTAGTAAACTTTTAAGAGTTATATTTATCTATATAATCAAATTTGAAACATTCATACATACAATTTATCTAAATAATTTGAAACATAGGTTCGGAATATAAATGTACACATGTTCTAGATAAACATACCTCGGGGTCTCTAACATCTCCACCATGTGCTTGTAGGACTCTAGAATGTCTATGTGATGAAGAGCTCAACCTGAGTGATAGTCACTCATTTTGTAATGTTCAATTTTTGTTAGATATAAATAACTTGAAATTATGATCAATGCATATCCCTTTAAATAGAACTTAAAAACAAACAATTAATTTAAAGTTATATATACCAATGTCTCTTGATGAACAAGGTCAGTGGGAGTGTGCAAATCTCCATACATGGATCCTAAAAAAAAATCCCTATAGTTCACAAATTATAATTAAATAATTAAAAAATTAAACATCTACAATCAAGTAGAGATAGTTTTTTAAATTAAAATTCATACCTCATTTGCAGCATCTAATGCTCATCTGATCCTGTTGATGTCATAATCATGCAAGGAGCCCACTATAGTATTATCCTCAATGTCTAACTTCATTAGTAGACTAGTCTAAAACCCTCGAACTCCAATACTAGGTGTTGTGCGATCAATTGATGTATGAATAGGAGGAGGAGGTGTATCCTAGACAACTAATGTATGTTGGGGAGAGGTAGTAGGATGTGCAACAACATGTTGAGAATCTATAGGCTCACCACCATGGCTACAAGCAACCAGTCTACCAAGTACACATCTAACATATGTTGAGGCCTCCTCTATAGATATCCCATGTTCCATACCAATAACCTGATATGCATCCAAGAGATCACTAGATAGACAAGCGCTCATCTATCGTAACGGATATATCTCACGTATGCGTGCCGCATCCATCGACGATGGTATGTCTACTCGAACATAGGGATCGTAACTATTTGATGCATCATCAGCTGCAAGAATTTTAGTATGAGAGTGTAGCAAATATATACCCACATGATCTGATGTCATCTCGTTCACCTATGTAGCTATGGTAGCAATCTGGAAAAAATAGACTGTCAAGTGTCATCTGGTGCACTATCCATTGCACATGCCAATTCCAAACATTTTGAAAGAACCAAAAGGTTTTGACCAATAAATGCTCGCTTATTAGCGGGCTATGGTGCATCAAGTCTTCCAAACTTATCTGAAACTTTGTGTCTCAACTGCCCAACATGTGTAGGAAAATTTGTGTAGTCAACATCATACCCCAAATGGAACTCTACAAATAATTATTTGCACAAATTTAAATGGGGCAAGTCATCCTTTTGGGGCCACATATGATCAGTGGCCAACCATCTAGGATATATAAATGGTGCCAAAAGTACATCTGTGCACCTAGTAGGCATATAACCCTTCACCCTACACATGGACTGATAATGAGGGAACATGGTCTTCACATCAGTGGTAGAAACCTTATCATTTATTGTTTCCCAATTTATGGTAGCACAAACACTACGTGAAAAGGAACTATAGAATAAAGTAGCGTGAATCTTATCATATAGATTATAAGTCAACTACGTCAATCATATGACGTAGCTCATCTCCGATGATCTCTCCCCTTTTCTTATGTATACGGTTAGGGGTGTTTTCCAATGTGTTGTTCAAGAGATCTAAAGTACATTGTAATGCATGTATTGTCTGATCATAAAGATGTTGCCTATCCTTAGGAGTTCTTGCAGACCTACGTGATGTCTGCTCACTCCCTCCTAGATTAACACTGGGCTCAGATCCAGTGTTATGTGAACTAGGCTGATGAAACATGATGATAATAGGAAATGTATAGATATATCTGCATGTGAATGCATGTACATATGTATTACAATTTATATTAAAAAAATTGTACTTAAAAATATAAACAAGAATCAAACATAATTTAAATTTTTAATCTAAAAATTGTAGAACAAAATAAATTCCAATTTTTCAAAAAAATATACATGTCTAATTTACATACATTTTCATCATTTTAAACATATTTAAACATATATAAATAGATATAAAAAGACATTTACACATAAACATACATTTTCCTCATTTTAAGTTAATATGAACATATAAAGATATAAAAAGAAATTTAAATACATATACATGTATTTTCAATATTTTAAATATATTTAAGTTAACAAAAAAAGATATAAAAATATATTTAAAATTATAAAAAGAAATATTTAAGCATGTGTGACCCCTTAGGACCACATATGACCCCTTAGGACACTATTGGGTCCTATGGGGTCAAATTGTGTCTTAAGGGGTACACTATACACAGTAGGATGCTATAAGGGGTCATGCATGTGTTAGAACACATGTGTGGCCCCTTAGGACCAAATATGACCCCTTAAGACACTATTGGGTCCTATGGGATCAAATTGGGTCATAAGGGGTACATTATACACACTAGGATGTTATAAGGGATCATATGTGGTCCTAAGGGGTCATGCATGTGTTAGAACACATGTGTGACCCCTTAGGAAATTATTGGGTCCTATGGGATCAAATTAGGTCCTAAGGGGTACATTATAAATGCTAGGATGCTACAAGGATTCATATGTGGTCTTAAGGGGTCACACATGTGTTATAAAATGTGTAACCCTTTAGCACCACATATGACCCCTTATAGCATCCTAGTGTGTATATTATGTATACTATTGGGTCCTATGGGGTCAAATTGGGTCCTAAGGGGTACATTATACACACTAGGATTCTATAAGGGGTCATATGTGGTCCTAAGGAGTCGAGCATGTGTTAGAAAACATGCGTGACCCCTTAGGACCACATATGACCCCTTAGGACACTATTGGGTCCTATAGGGTCAAATTGGATCCTAAGGGGTCAAATTGGTGATGATATGATGAAAGAATAAATATTTGGTAGAATACTAAGAGGGGTGGGTGAATCAGTATACTGAAAAACTGATACAAACTCCCAAACTCAAAATAAAATTATCAACAAAATAACTTTGTCAAGATAATATCTCCAAGATTACAAACATCATCCGGTTTGACTTTTATACCAACTTAAGAGTAAACAACTTCAAACTTGTAAACATCAATAATGCTTAATCAAATATAAACATTTTCAACTCTCATTGCTTGCAGTTATCATGCCTTATCAGAATAGTTAAGTAGTTAATCAAATCAGCAAATAAGATCATAACCA
>NW_026730537.1:0-10087 GCF_030272615.1 Cryptomeria japonica
AGAAGAAAACTATGTTCATACCAAACACATGACTGGAGGACCTTCTATTATACCGGTTTGACCATCTTCTTTTGGTCATACTATTGTAGCCAACTACCGGTACTGGTTTATTCCTTGATCCTACAGGGGCACTTCTTCTTTGATTCCATGCAAGTCTTTGGATCCTATATGCTCTATGACCACTTCCACATTGAGCATAGTTGTTGTACCAACTACCATATATTTGTAAGTTCTTCTTTCTGCAATCATGACTTTTATGGCCAAAGCCATTGCACCTTTGACAGACAACGTTGTTATTTCTAGGAAAAGCATTCTATCTATTCCTAGACCTCTTTATGCATACATATGCCCTATGACCATAATCTTTGCAAGCAAAACAATAATTAGAGAAAGGGGGCTCATAACTTACAAATTTATTTTGCCAAACACGAGGTGATCTTATTGGTTTGGCTTCCCCGCTTCTGCTTCTCTGAAGAACTGTCTTGAGTTGTCTAGTCACTGTAGTCCATTAATTTGATCTCTTCCTTTTCCACTCTTGTCTTGTCTTGTAGACAACAACATCTGTTTATCTTCTACCAATGGGAGGTATTCTATGTTGTCTTCTTCTCAATTTTTTACCTTTGATGAAGCTACCTTCACTCAACTTCCCTTTTCCTTTGGGATCGGCATTTTTTTTTCTTGCAGTAGCACCAGTCTTCATCCTCATATATTCACTTGTTGTGGTCAGATCAACCTTCTTCCTAGGAGTATTTTGGATAGTGAAGGTTTGTCCTTTGTTATGTCCATTAGAGGAGACAAACTGAATGTCCTTGTGGGAGACATTCTTGTTGGTGGAACATTCCCTGACACCACATCCTAATCCTCTGGTATCATTGGAATGTTTTTGCTTCTTCAACATCTTCTCCAAGGCATCATTGTGGCCATCAAACTAGATCCTCACCTTGAGCTCATCTTGACATTTCTCAAGGTCTTTTTGGAGATTCTCCATTTCTCCTATTAGCTTCTAACATTCTTTGTCTTTATCCTCTAGCTTAGACTCTAGATCTTTGCACCTAGACACCTTGATATGCAAATCTGAGTTTGAATCTACACTTACCCTTTTTGCATCATCTACTTGTGCTGTCAGATTTGCAATGGTTAACTCTGACTCTTGAAGGCATTTGATCAACCAGTCTTGTTCCACACTGGCAGCATTCTTGACCAACTTGTATTCATTTCTCACTCTACTAAGCTCCTCAAGTGCACTTACAAGTTCTCCTCCAAGATCAAATTCTACTTCATCTTCTTCTTCATCTTCACTATCACTTCTAAACACATCTTGATGGTAGGATTGATCTGCATCATCATATTCAGATGTGTGCCTCTCATTTTCTGATTCTTGAGCCATGAAGAGATGGGTTGCTTCTTCGTCATTGTTGTTGTTGCTAACTAATCTATCTTCATTTGTTGACATGACATGTGTTCCATTTCTTTTCTTTCTCACAACTTGATTGTGCAGTGTTGGGTTCATTTCCATATAGCTTCTGCAACCTATCCCACAAGCTCTTTGCTGATCTGCATCTATCCACCTATGAGGAAACATCACCGGAAAGCCCACTGAGTATAGCATTTATTGCTTCATCATTACATTCATGTCTTCTTTCTACTTCAAGACCGGTGGGAGGATTGTTCGGTCTAGAGAGACAATTAACAATCGACATCCATAAATCATACCCTAGGGAGGACATGTAGACTTTCATCCTACAACTCCAAATAGAATAGTTTGACCCATCAAACATTGGAGTAGAGGTTGACACAAAATAGACCATTGTGTTCAGAAAATTAGAATCTACCCAAGCTGGAGAAAGCTTATCAACTAGGAACCTAGGCTCTGATACCAACTATTGAACACAAGATGCCACTGAGAGGGGGGGTGAATCAGTGGTTTCCAAACTTTAACCTTTTAATCCTAAGTGTATGTACCAATTAGTAGATCTAACACAAGGTGGATGTACTGGTGACATAGGAAGATGACACAAATGTAACCACACACAAAAGGAACATCACATAACATTGGATGTATGAGGAAAACCCAACATGGGAAAAACCTCGGTGAGAAATGTTGTTGGAGTCTACTGCTCCAATCCATCCTCATAATGAAAATAATGGTTACAACATTTAGGGCACCAACCCAAGGAGCACCACCCCCAATTTTAGGGTACCAACCAAAGGAGCACCAACCCTTGATTTAGGGCACCAACCCAAGGAGCACAAACCCTTGATTTTAGGCCACCAACCCAATGAGAACCAACTCCTGCACCGAGCTCCAACTCACTGATTATAATATCATATATCAATACAAAAGTTATAACCTAGTTACAAATGTGTTATGTAACCTCTACAACTTCTCTTCTGGTTTTACTCTTCTCAATTGGTCTTCCTCTGGTCTGCTCTCTATCGGATCTCTACTCACTTATATCCTCCTCTCCTTCACTCTCAGTTGTAACCCTACCAATTCAGCCTCTACCTCTTCTCTGTCGGTACTCTACTCTCTGTCGGTTCTGATCTCTCATCTGCTGAATCTGTATTGTGCCTTATCTTCTCTAACACTCTCGTCAGTTTAGCCTCTACTTCTTCTCACTTTCTCTCTACTTTGTTTTGTTCACTGTAGTTGTCCTCTTACCAGTTCTACCACTACCTGTTCTCACCATTTTCAGGCTCAATGATAGTCTATCAGTTGCCTTACCCTTGTTGGTTTATCTCTTCTTACCGGTTCTTTCTCAAGAACTCGATCACCTTGATCTTCGATGAACTCTTTGACTAGTTGGCTCTCTGTTGCACTTTCACTCTCTGTTCATCAATAACTGGCCTATAGTATCAATCATCTTTGGTCTTTAGTCGACATATTTATACCTAAGTTTTCCCGCCATGACCGACATTCTAACCTTGGGTGCGTAAGTGTTCCTTCATCGACCTCAAGGCAAACCATATCCAATCAGATCTCCTTCCAAAGATTGGCTACCTACAATAGATCAAACATCTTTTCCAATCTTGTTGCGTCCAAAACACGTTTGCCATATTTAGCAAACAAGACCTCTTTGTTGGTCACATCAACCATGATGAATGAGTCTGTGGTCCCCTTCACTAAATTTGATCAACACCTGAATAATTTGCATCGATCAGTGCATCACTCAGATCTCCAGTCTTCATCGAGCTACAAACCTTAATCCTCGACCCGTGAAATCTACAATCAATATTAATGTTAACTGACCCATCACCAACCTTGTGGAAGTACACTTCACTGACCATTGCATGCATGACACCTATTTCCAATGTGTCATCATTGTCAACATCCACCTTTTCTCAGGCCACTATGTCAATTTAGGCATAGCCATCGACCAACATACAACCAGGTTCATCTACCGATTATACCCTAACCGGTCAACCTTCAAGCCTGCACTTTATTGCTCTGTCGATGGATCACTTTAACCAATCACCATACATACCAATTCACAACATGCCTATCTTAATCAAATATATGAGGCTTTCACTTCTGCACTTTGTCATCTTATTAGTTGACATACTTACCGAAAATCACCTTAATGACACCATGTTATCAATCTTCGACAATCTCCATCTGTCTGCATCTGCATTCTGGTTGCATTCTTTGTCTGTAGCTACTCAACCTTACCTTCTTCTTCATTAGCCCGAACATCATCTCAACTAGTTTGTCAAAAAGACAAACCCATCACTTCTTTATTCTTCTTTCACTATCCCGGTGGCTCAACTTGCCAACCCTAGTTGATCTGATGCATATCTCTAACTCCATGCACCTGAGGCAACTTTGTGATTCACCAGTTCATCCGGTGTGATCCTTCAATCTCTTGTCTTTAACTTCTTGACAAACCTATCCCAGAGAGTTATAATGCATTCCATGCATGTTGGGGGATAAGCTCCACTTACTAGTGGGAGTGGATCCTTGTTATCTACTTCCAACTTTGCACATATATGCCTAAGCTAGCATTGAGCAGATACATCTTTAATCTGGCACATAACCCAATAGACATCCTCTTTGTCTACCTTACTAACTTGGAGTAGTCCAAACACTATTGGTCATATCATTATCCTGTGATGACCTCTTCTTCTGGTGGGAGTCCTGCTGAAGACATCACACTAGCATATCGGTGTCTGCACTTCTTCATTAGTTCAACCTTTGTTAACTTACCGGGCACATGCTTACTGGTTGGCAACAACTCAATGCCAACACATTCCTTACTGGTCATTTGTCAATTCATCATCGACCGGTTTACTAGGTATTTATTCCTTCTCTGCAACATAGACTTGTATACTCACCTGTTGACCTTACTAACCGCACATTCGGTTGGCATCCTCTTCTTACTAGTGACAAGTTATACCGGTAACCTACTATACTAGTTGACATCAATGACACCATTACTGGTTGACATCAATGATAGATATACCAATAATCTCTCAATCCGATTTCCATGCTATACCGGTTGACATCAATGACAACACAATGCCAACAAGAGTCTCTTGGAGTTTTGAAATTTTGGATTTCTGGAGTATTGTAGTGTATAGTATTTTGGTTTTGGTTGTGACACAATCATTTTTCACTAAGTGTTGCCATCAATGCCAAAGGGGGAGATTGTTGGCAAGAGACAATGCATAGATTATCAAATGTTGTCATTGATGGCAACTAATGTTAGATATCCCATCTACAGTTCAAGATTTGTTCATACCAGAAGTAAGATTGAGTTTTTGTGAGGTCCACTAGAATAAATTAGGACATTTGGTAGAGTGTACAGTATTTTGGTTGGTGTTTCATCTTAGTGAATGTTTTGTGTTGCAAGTCTTGAAGAAGCATTGTAGATGTGTAATCTACCTTATTACATGTTTGTTGTCTCCAATGTTGATTCTGGAGTGAGTAAGAGGGTTTGGTGTATAGGTTTTTGGTTAGAACAGTGTTCATCAGTAGTAACATATGGATATTCATTGTGCAAATCTTGAGGATTGATTTTTGTGATCATTTATGTGTTTTCAGAATGTTTAGCCAACATGTGGGAAGCATGTGGACAATTTCTTTTCATCTGCATATGCATTTGAGTTTGGATTGAGCTGACTTGAGTAACATGTTTCATTTGTGTGTTAAATTTGTTTTTGGGCCGACATGTAGAAGACCTAATTTGATGTTGCGGATATAAAAGAAGGATTGATATGATCATTTTTGGTATCGGTTGTTGTGTGGAAAGCATTTGTGAGAGATTGTGCGCAATTTCAAGTGTGCAAGTAAATGATTTGTGCTCTAGAGTATAGCAGAACAATAGAACATAGTAGTGTAGCAAAGCATAATACTTTTTGCTTAATCGGATCTATATTTTGGCATTTGTAGATGTTGTTTATCAGTTCAGACATTCCAATTATCCCTTGTAATCATTTTGTAAGGTAGTGAGCCTTTCAGGGTTGTAGCCCTTATTATAATTTGAGCAGTGAGCTCTAGGCAGTGTTCCTGAATGCATGTGCATTCCCCTTATGTAATATTTCTATACTTCTAATAGAGTATATTAATATTGTGGGTCTAAATCCCACTGTGGTTTTTCCCTTAATCGGGTTTCCATGTAAAAATCTTGGTGTTATGGTGTTTTGGATATTTGTTTGTGTTCAAGCTTCTTACTTTTGTTCATTTGCATTAAGTGGTTGAAGAATCAGATTAATAATGTTAAAAATTGCAGAACACTGATTCACCCCCCTTCTCAGTGTCCCTTGATTCCAACAAAAAGTTGGTATGCGAATGTTGCAAAGTGAGCCACTTAAAGCACAAACAACCGTTATCAGAAGACCCAAATTCAAATTGCACTCCAGCCGCAAGCAAACTTTTGACAAATCCTTTTGTATAGTGAGCCAAAGAGAGATACTGTTTGGAAATCATAAGAAGGTGATGAAATACCTAGATCTCTTCCTATTTTGAAATACCCCTATGAGGAGATTAAATCCCCATAAAATATTCCTCTACTAAAATATAAAAGTAGGTCTCATTGTCAACTTTTTCTTTCTCCCTAGACCTCGAAGGTAGGTGGAAAAGATACTTGATGTAATAGTGGGCCCACCCTATAGAATGAGAAAGCACTCAAAACATGGAAGACATAGATTTATTTTGTTTAAACAAAGGATTTGTGAGTGAAGCTAATTTGAATGAAATCAAGCACATAGATTTGTTTGGGTTTTAAGCCTTTAACAATCTTCTTGTGCCAAACAAGTTACTAGTTTGATTTGTTTTGATCTTTGTCTCGTGGATGCCAAGATGCTGCACAAACTAATTAGTAACCTTGGAAATCTTATGACAAAGTAAATTTAAACCTTTGAAAAATCACATGAAAAATCCTAATCTGTAAATTACTTATACTTGTCAACTACGCAGGTACAAAGACCAATTGCACTGCTCTACTGACCAAATGCACGTAAGATGAACCAAATGCATTTTTCTATTGACATAATGCATACTCTATTGACCAAATGGACTATTCTATTGACCAAATATGTAGTTGTTACCTCTTGCTGCAAATTTAAAAGTAATTCAATCCAATTTCATAAATTGAAGACATAAAATAGCAAATTAAGCATAAAATGATTGAAATCAATGAAAACAAAGTGTGAAATCATATTGAGAGGGTGCAAGAGCTGCTTGAAAAGCTTTTTATCATTCTTGTTCTTGTTCTTGCATATCTTCTTCAAGATGTCATTCTTTCTCTTCTTCTTCCTCCAAAATAGAGATTGTTTGTCTAAACTCAGGCCAACTAGTCTTTGTCCTCCAAGCTAAAACATTCAAGTAAGAGATTATGTTTTCTTTCTTATCATGGAAACCTAAGCCAGCTTGATGTACAAGTACTTCTTCATCTTCCTCATCAGGGAGAACGATCTTGATGCATTCTCAAACGTACAAGTTATCAAACTCTCAAAAGATTAGGATAGGTTTTGTTAGGTGCATGTTGTACTTTTGTGTGTAAACTAAAACACACATCTCATATATTGTAAGTACAATATACTCATCAAGTTTATTGAATAATCACTCTGTCTATTGTAATTTTTGAAATTGTTTGTTCAATCTCTTACGTTCTGCTCTTTGACAATATCTTGGAAACCTAGACTTCACTCTACAGGGAATTGTATTTTTTGATTCATTTAAAAAAGATATGAGACAAAACCCTAAACTAAGGATGCAAGACACCAAAAATGACTAAAACAAAAACTCAAATCCTATCAGGGTTGTGGAGGAGGTGGTTGAAAGGCTTGGATTCTCTCATGTTCTCTCTGTCATTATTGTTCTCTTTCTTTCTCAAGTTTTATTCTTCTTCTTCTATAGCAAAGATAGTATGCATGTATTAAACATAAATAGTTTTTGTTGTCCACACAAGGTTATTTAATCCAGTGATAACATCTTCTTGGTCATTTCGAAATCCTAGGTTGGTTTGGACTAAAGGAGTAACATTCTCACTAGGGAGAACTATTTTGGATCATTTTTTAAATTCAAACCTTTGTATTTAAGCTTTCTGTGATTGCAACTAAAATGAAAAGAGTTAATTGACCTCCTAATTAGATTTGGATGAAGATTGTGAACTTGAAACAGAACTCAATTATCCTCCTAATTAGATTTTTAAAATGAAGATTGTAAACTAAAATTGAAAGTTCATTAACCCCTAATTAGGACTAAACGAACACTGCAAACTTGAAATTGAAACTCATTAACCCCTAATTAGATCTAAATGAAGATTATAAACTTGAAATTGATACCGTTTTCAAAAAAGTTTGCACCCTTGTTGAAACTCATTCTCAAAACCTTGTGAAACATGGAAACAACCTCCAAGTGTGGGACCTTGTACATGTGAGGTTGAGTCTCTAAAGAAGGTCAAATTCCTTTCCAATCAGAGTGCAGTATTGAACCAACCCAACACTTATAAAACCTATTCCAATGACCAGAGGGGAAAAGAGGAGAAGGAATGTTGAAAGGGAAAAGATGTGATGCACCTAGATTTAAATATGTTTCTTCCCCTACCTGTAAATGCAAAATACATCAATAAGCCACCCAAAGATATACACAAATCTCTAGCTTAACAAATATCTCCAAAGAAAGTAGGGATGTTAGAACCTAGCTAGATGTTGAGAGGGATTGAGAAATACCCACATACAACACAAATAGGCAAGTAAATGTAGACTGAAATTAGGAGACCAAAAGAAAGAAAGATTGAAAAATAAGAGGTGAAAAACACACAGTGTATTCAACAACAAAGATAAGGTAATAACAAATAGTTTATGAACATAAAGGCATGGTGATTCATAGATATAAAAATCAAAGAAATTCTATAGGAGAAAAGGGAGAAGATCTGTACAATATTGTACAAATTTTCCTTTATACATCTGGAATAACTTAGATACAATAGTGGTTTGGAAACCCTAACCAACTAGGGTTAGGTTACAAAAGAATGGGAATCAAATTAGAAAAGATTGATTTGATGGTTGTGTGCCCTGAAGATCCTTCCTTAACTGAGAAGGAGAAGCAATCACTGAAATCAAGGGATCTCCTACATCGGGATGGCATGTGAACATCCTCTATCATACCCATAAGTCTTTAATTTGCAATAAATGAGCATGGACGGCCGAAAGGAGGCATCTGCAGAAGCATGCTAGAGTAATGGAAATCATCCCTTGGACCTCTAAAAGTGGTTGGAGTAGATCAAATTTGATTTGGTTAGCCAATTTTTGACCCATTAAGTTGACAACCACCCTGCATAATGTTGGTATTTTGGTATGGGTTTGTCATTGATGTCAACACCTGCTAAATACATCTACTTTGGAGATCCAGCAACATTTACCGGCAATCAGTAAACTATTCAAACAGTCACCAGTATATGGTTAACCGGCAGGATATAATGTTCACCAATACCTGCATTGACATGGAAGACACCTGGTAATGTCGAAGACATCATGTGGACACCTTTCTTTGAAGTAATAATCATTGGCATATTCTTATTTGCATATTTGCTTTTACCAACAAATAGGTCCAGGTTATCTAGGGTTACACCGGCAGGTTTATCTTTTCCAGATCAGCATGGCACGCTATGGAGATGATTTATTATTGTTGTAAATGCATTAAGCCAACATGTTCAATCGGTTATTGCATCGGATATTATATTATTTGTAAAATGTTTTATTGTAATATCTTGTAGAGCCGACCTACTAAAATTGGTCTTAGGGTATGGTATAAATGTAAGATCTTATTTGTAAGATCAAGGGTGGAATGCGAAAAAGATTTAAGGAAGGATATATGCGAATTCAAGAAGAGATACACACGAAGACATTATTTGAAGGTGAAGTTAGGTTTTTGTAGAAGCATATCAGCATTACACTGGTACTAAATCCAGCATATGAAGATGCTATTTTGTGTAGTACATTCTCATTGGATTTAACCATCCAACTGTAGTCAGTGTGACTCCCATTTGTGTTTGAGCACTGAGCTCTAGGCTGTTGGCCTTTCTACATGTGCAGACCCCTCTTTGTACACTTACTATCTGCAATAGTGACATCTGATTGTGGGTAAGGTTTCCCACCGTGGTTTTTCCCCTTACAGGGTTTCCACGTACAAATATTTGTGTCATGTGTTGTGGATGACTTCATGTTTATGTTTCATGCATTAATTCTTACCGGTATAGCAATTTTCTGTTAACACTATTTACCAGCATACTTAATTGTCTTACCGGTACTAAGCAATAAGTTGGTTAATAAGATTTTGGTGTGAATTTATTAAGACAACTGATTCACCCCCCCCCCCCCTCTCAGTTGTCCCCGAGACCTACAATTGGTATCAGAGCCTAGTCCTCTTTTTGTAGAAGTTTAACAACTTGAGGAGATCCAATGTCTACTAATTATTTCAGAAAGGATAGTCCTAGACTTGATGGAACCAACTATGGAATATGGAAAATTAGAATGGAGACACATCTGAATTGCATTGGTAAAGACATCTGGGAAGTTACTAAGAATGGTTATACTGCTGTTGTAGCTGGTCAGCCTGCTCCTATTACTTTAGCTAAAGATGAAG
>NW_026730538.1:7500-10086 GCF_030272615.1 Cryptomeria japonica
CCCAAACCCCAAACCCTAAACCTAAACCCTAAACCCTAAACCCGTAACCCGTAACCCGTAAACCCGTAAACCCGTAAACCCTTAAACCCTAAACCCTAAACCCTACACCTTCCGGAGTATGTACCTGATTGGGTGGACGCCCAATGTGCTGGAGAGACAGTTAGTGGACAGGGTTGGCAGGCAGTTCGACAGGATTCAGCGGATGCCACAGGGCTCAGGCATGTATGCACGAACTGTGAGAGATCAGGCGCAGTTTGGGCCACTGTTATCATATGATTAGGCTATTACGCAGCTGGTAGAGATGATGCCCCTACCCTGGGACATGTGGCCAGAGATTGAGGATGCCAGCATGGATGCCGAGTACACAGCATACTGGGCAGAACATCCATTCCCACACCTGACGGATCCAGGAGAGCCATTAGATGGAGATGGTGGTGGGGATGATGATGATGGTGGAGGTGATGGGGGCAGAGGCCGATGGAGGAGGAGGGGAGTAGTTGGAGAGAGGAGGGTGGCGCCACAGAGGGAGGGTGGAGAGGACAGGTAGGCTCAGGTAGTGAGGGGTCACGGTGGATTGCCGCTACAGGTGCCAGCAACACAGGGTCCCAGATAGGTGCAGGTATAGGGACAGGGACAGGGACAGATACAGGGATAGGTACCAGTATAGGCACCAGTACAGGTACCAGTACAGGCACAGGCACAGGGGCAGGCACCTATACAGGGAGAGCCACAGGCAGAGCCATAGGGGGCTGATGCAGAGAAGGATGAGCTGATGGAGCTGAGGGAGATCTGCCAGGGATAGGCAGATGAGATCCAGGAGTTGGAGAGGGAGAGGGATAGGCTCAGGAGGTGGCTCCGAGATACTGAGCAAGAGCAAGACCAGGCCATTCAACGCTACAAGGAGGCTGAGACAACATTAAGGGCTAGGAGACAGACAACAGAGGACAAAGGGGCCAGATATGCCTATGTCCTGTGGGCAGGGGAGGAGATTGCCCACTAGCGGGATCTCTATTATGGTGCAGTGCCAACGGATCAGCGAGCGAGGAGCTTCCATAGATCGTCGCGTACAGTGATAGCTACGGGAGGGAGCCGGAGGAGATAGGCATCGAGTGGTGGGGTTATGGGTCATCCACCACCACCAGATAGAGGAGACAGAGGGGATGATCCTGGGGTGGGTCCTTCAGGGGCTCAAATTCCATCGAGGCTAGACGGCTCCGAGGGAGAGAGTTCATCATAGCCGTAGAGGGCTCCCTATGTAGCAGTATTGTACCATTTTTGTATGATGATGTAGACACCTACGGGTGCTTTATAGCCATATGATTTTTTTGACATCATTGTATCATGACACTTTATATATATATATGGGATGATTCATCTTTGCGGCAGCTATATGCATGCGTACCTATATGATGAGATGTTCTTATGTGATGTTTGTTTTATGTTATGGATGCAAATATGTATATGATGCAATGCAGTATTTTTGTTCTTTTATGTTTTATATGTGTATGCATGATGCAAATGTGAATGTATGAAGTGCAGATGAATATGATAATGCAAATAACTATTTACATGATGAGAATATAAAATGTTCTAATATATGTTGTGTGCTAGATGTGATGCAATTGTGATATCTATATGTATGTATGAAATGCTTATATGTGGTAATGTAGGTGCAACTATATGAAATGCAAATGTTTTTGGTGTGTCATTATACTCAGTCATGTGATAGCAGGCTACGCGGACTCAAGAAGGACAATGGAAGTCAATCAAAAAAGGGGGATGAAAGACAAAAGATATGAAAGTGAAAGAGCTTCTTGTGCATTGTCATCATTGAGCTTTATTATGGCAAGTAGGTTATGACAATCAAGGCATATGTTTGACCCAGAAAGTAATTGTACCTATTTGCATGGAGATAAGACAGTCACAAACAAGGAATGCCCCAGTTCATACTAGACTCACAGTGTCCTCATATCCTTGGACAAGTCATAGCATTACTAAGAGACAATCCATAGACAGCAAATACAAATAGGTGACGATACCCCATCCTTGTCTTTCTAGTCAAAGACATCTTGGAGATAGAATCTCTAGTCAGAGACATCCTGGAAAAGCTAAAAGACATGTCACCAAAATGATAAAATCAAAAAAAAACCAAGACTCGACACCAACATCCACTGTAGTCCTCAAGTTTAGTGTCTCTTGTCACTTGTATAAGTCTTATTTGATTGTGGTCACAATGTTTACTTTCATAGAAAGGATAGATAGCACTAAACCATATGTTGTCTGAGTCTGTTAAAAGATTTGATTTGTTGAAGCCCATTGTTGCTATTGTGTTTCATCTGAAACTGACTGAATCCATGAAACCGATACTTTATTGCGGAGAAGATGAAACTTTATTGCGGATTTGTGATGCAAATGTTGCTTTATTACGGATTGTACGCGGATAGACTGAAGGAAGCTAGAAGAAACTATACTCCTCGAAACATGTGATGTTCTTAGCTCCACACCCATCACTAGACGTAGGATTTACCTTAGCCACAGATAGGGTCTGATTTATTATGGATGGAAAGGGAGTGAAAAGGGAGGTTT